>NW_026921131.1:0-179613 GCF_032062105.1 Saccostrea cuccullata
CATATCGGTAAATTGATACTCATCTACATACACCTCTATCACAAAATGTATTACCTGAAGACAGAAGACCTATTTAAAAAAAAAACAGTTGATCACAATAATGTTTCAATAATATTACATTTAAAGGAAACCAATAATGTTCTCCGAAGGAAGTAAAAGGACCTTAACTTTAATAACAAACAGTAGAATCCAGGAAGACGAATGACCTTAATTAGTATAATGCATAAACGTTAGTTGTGGTCTAAATTGTCCTTCTGACATTTTTTAAAATTCATTTTATCATAGCAAATTCTCTAAATTTGTTGAATGAAACAAACATATAGATTATAACATAGAGAAAGTCTACATATTTTAAAGTAGCCGATTTATGTAACTAATTAGAATATTTTTAAGGTTAAAGATTTCATTTTCTAAGGTGGAAAATGTATGTCATATAAATTAAGCAAGATAAACTGTTGTGATGGAGTGTTGCTTTACTGAAAAGCAAATCGACCTACTCCAAATTATTTTTTTTATGCAAGGAAATCAATCCTAGTTAGTTTATTTTTTAACTCATATTTTTGATCTTTTGAAAAATGCCTTTAAGATATTTTTTGAAATCTTTTTCTTCATTTCCCTTGATGTCTATCTGAATAGTAGAAGGATATGGAGATAACGAACAGTACTCAATCTCAAAGTCCATAAAACAATAAAAAATTGGTGCAGAGCAAACATGGACCTCCGAAACATCAGCGGTGGTATCAGGAGCCATGGAGGAGTGAGCATCCGTTGCTGACCGGTCACAACCGCCGTGTGCTCCTTGTCATAATCGGGGGAAAAAAAGATAATAACTTAATATGCATACAATGAACTAAATCATTAAAAAGTTTAATTATATATAATTGAATTGTACGATGTTGTGTTTGAAGGACAGGTAACTCAGGTGTTAAAAATGACTAAATAAGTGCCGATTTATGATTTATCGTTTATAGGAATGACATATAAGCTTCTTCAGCATTGGTATTGGTATGTACACAAAAGGGTTCCTTGCATTGTATTGTACACAAAAGCCTTGACCAAAAGAAGGAGAATGTCTTCACTCTACCTAAAATAACAGGGTCAAATGAATGGGGAACAGACTGAATTCAATATTATTAACTCTCTTTGACGATTGTTATGAGGAAGAAAATATAGTATATATATATATATATATATATATATATATATATATATATATATATATATATATATATATATATATATATATATATATATATCTTATTATCTTATTTGTTATTATCTTATTTGTGTTACCTATCACGAAGAAGAACGACCGAGTATAAACATTTAATCAGGTTAGAACTAAGAAGGAGGGTGGATTTCACTTTTTCTTTTAATTAAAATTTTACTTATATCTAATTAAACGGTGTCCGCAACTATATATAAATAATTTAACATTAGTGCTAAATTTTAAAACCACTGGATTCTATTGACAACAAAGAAAGACTTGGGAAATGCTAAAAACGGACTTGCGTATAAAGTTATAGATACCTCGGACCTGCTCTAAACAAGTTTCAGCAACGCGTTATCGTTCATTACAGTGAACCCTAGCGGCAGTTAAAAGGCCTAATTTTTAGGGTAGATGGTACTATCCTGGAGATCGATATGTCAAATGTATGTTGTTTTCAACCTTATCATGAATTACAACATGCTTAATGGAAGGATGCTGTTTTCTAGGGCACATGTTTATGTTTATTTTAACTTTAGTAGACTTCACGTAAACAGGTAATGTAAGAAAATTCAGTTTCATCAGAGGGTGAGACAAGTACCTTATCAACAAATCCTTTTACATCCCTGTTATTTCATTCGTAAACAACAAATTAGCAAAATAACCAAACTTCAACTAAGGAATAAGTCTAATTTACCAAAGTTAGATATTTTAAAAATAATTAATCCTTCAAAAATACATTTGGCAGCATTCAAGCTCAAAAGTCCATTAAACAATACAAATAATCTTGTATATCTAACAATGACAGAGGTGTTATTAGTAGCGTAGCAGCAGAAAACTCTAGCTGAAACATTTGGAGATAACGAACAGTATTCAAGATGATGGGTCCAGCCGTCTTTCAGGTCTCTCCATGATTTCACCGGGTTATATTGTAACCTATGGGTATTATTTGCGGTATTTGTCCATCACATTGCTTCTGCTTTTGGAATTTAGCGGCGTTTATACAATTTGTTTTAGACTCATTAGCTATTTTGACAATTTAACTACGCGGTTCAAGACTGTATTACGTGCAGTCCATATCACCAGACTGTTGAATGGCCAAATCATACCTAAAATTTGCATCTACTCAATCCAAGAAAACAAATTTTCTTCCTATATTTTGTCCTGGCTACATGGGATACAATCAGTTCTGAAGCTAGATATCACAAGATACCAATAGAAAAAAGTGTAGTATTGAATAAGATCAAATGTGAATCGAGGCATCCCATGGAATCTAAGATGGTGAGTTCGAACTTTGTGTCTTTTATATTACTTTATTTTACTTTATTTAGGCCTCTTTATGCCAGTTGGCACATAAGGCAGGCATACAGTCCTTCCACCCAGTCCTATCCTTTGCTTTTGTTTCATTTCCTTCCATGTCAGCCCTATCTCTTTCAGCTCTTTCCCCGACGTTCTTCGTCAAGTTGTATTTGGCTTGTCCTTTTTTTCTTAAATTGCTATTAACCGCCCAAAAACGCTCTCTCTTGTGATACTGGGTTGGTCTTTTCTTGGAATATGTCCGATCCATCTCTGCTTCCTTCTAACAATTTCCACCACAATGGTTTCTTGTCTTGACATCTCTCTGAGGCATCGATTCACAAACTTTCTGAGTTTCCTTACGAGGTCTTAATCGAGCTTTCAGCATTTTGATCCATACAGTAATACTGATTTAACATTACTATTGAAGATCCTGAGCTTTGTCCTAATGGTCATATAGAAGGAGGTTCAAACTGGTTTTAAGATGACAAAGACGTGAAGGGCTTTGCTGATTCGTGATGTAATTTTAATGTTCTCATCAGTACCCCATGATGTTGTAACAATGCTCTCCAGGTATGTGAAGGTGTCCTTATCTTCCAAATGCTCTCTATTTACTTATGCAGGGTTGTAATTCCATGCATTGATTTTCCAATATTTGGTCTTTTTTAAGTTGATGTTTAAGCCTAAACGTATACATGTTGTATGGCATTAGGTTGTTTTCTCCTGGATTTGCAGGTGATGTTTCGCAACTTGACCTTCCTGGTCTAAACCTGTCTCTGCTCCTTCCTCAGGTGTGCATCGAGCTGATGTTTTACTCTCTCTGAAAGCACTCTGGTAAACACTTTACTAATTGTGGGTAGAAGTGTGATTTAGTGTTGTTGCACTCTGATTTTTCTCCATTTTGTGTAGTGTAATAAATACTAGTAGTCCATTTTCCCATGCTGTTGGCACCATGTTGGTTCTCCCAATGTCTTGGAACAATTAAGATATAACCTTTGATGTTGCTTCACTGTCTGCTTATACTAATTCTGCTAGGATGTCATCTACTAATGCAGCTTTGTTGTCTTTCATCTTTCTGATTGCCTTCTGTATTTCCTTTGCACTTATTTCCTCCACACTGATGTCAATTCTGCTATGTTGCTGTTGTCAATTTCGATATCTGGTGGACGAATCGGGTTTCCTCTATTCAGAACTGATCAGAAATGTTCCGCCCATATTACCTTGATGTCGCTGTCCTTGGAAAAGAGTTTACCGTATTGGTCTCTCACAACATTTGAATTGTTGGCAAATTTGCTAGACATCAATTCGGTGATCTTATAGAGCTCTTGAATATGTAATTTATACACAGAAAAATATTATTTTTAAAATATTCATCAATGAGTGTATTTAGACAGACAAAAAAATGCATCGTACATAATACATCATTATGACAGAAAGTGCCTTTAACAATCCAAAGTAAACGAATTTGAACGCAAGTTTACTAATTCTAAATTTTAACGTTTTAGAATTAGTAATTCAATAAGTGTAGAACCTTAACTATTAGTTATATAGCAATATCGGCTATAACAAGGCAATTACTTGAATATGTATATTATCTACGTCTGTCGGTAAGAAACCCCACACCCGAAAGACTAGAAACTTTCACATCAAAGTTCCGAGCTCTATACAAAGAAATTAACCAAATAACCTGATAGTCGCGACTGGGCAACAAACTACGACCTTTGATTACGCTGCAATCTACTCACTGTTTTGTAGGTTAAGAAAAGAGATCGATAGCTTTTTACAAAGGATGTCTTATAAATGAAGTCGTGTTTCTTTTTATTGAAACATATAGGATCACAAACAGTATTAAGGTACAATGATACTCTGGTAAGAGAGATAACTCTTAATGACACAAATGTCTGTTATTCCTTTATAAATTTGTCAAGTTGAAGTGCATTTTTTGTCAAATTTTGCCCCGCAAGCCATATTATAACTGTTTGTATTTTATTTAGCATATACATTTCCTTTGGAAAATCATATAAGTTGAAGAAACATTTTATATGAGTGAGCAAAGGGTTTATGAACCTTAAAAAGCTGACATGAATTCTTAAAAAGGCATCATTTTTCATCTTTGTACGACTTACTATATTCCTGTACGCCTTTGTCCGCCATATTTCTTCGATTCCGCCATATTTACTTGAAAATTTTTGGCCACCTGTACCTGTTATATAAAGCCTGGTGCATTTGTTTCACTTGAGTGATTTTCTAGCCTGGCTGTCGACATGTACACATCTCCGATAGCATAGTTGACATAAATCCATAAACTGACCAAATACGTTTTAAAAGTTAAGAAAAACTAGAACTATGCTGAAAAGTAAATTATTTTTGAATGCATTTGCTGCAATTTAGAAAAAATAACACGTTAAACAGCAAAAGCTGTTTGGATATGCACGCATGCAGGTCGAGAATACGCATCGAACGCAATGATAAAGATATTTACCTGAATACTGCTATCGTTACAGCGATGTGCACATGTCGAAAGAAATATCCTATTTTACTTTTATTGAAATATGCATCTCAGAATTCATGTAATCCATTGCTAACTGAACAGTAAAAAATTGTCACCACATAACACTTGGACACACGTGGTCCACGACGATAGTCTATTTGGTCAGGGGAAATTTCAAAGGTGGAAAGCTTACTGGTATTTTGGTTGACTGAAAAAGTGCATTTTTTTTTCAAAAATAAATATTACTCTTGTCTGTATATGTAAATGTAAACAAAATATTTAGACATGGCTTAATTACATTAAATTTATTTTATAGCATGCAACGTTACGAATCATTCATCCTTTGACGAGATTCTCCCTTGAAAGGGGGGGGGGGGTAAAAATAAAATGCATAACGCTCTCTGAAAAAGATCGGATTTTTTTACGATCAAATATTTTCATTATAAATAATGTGTATTGGATTTATTTATTTATTTTTTTTAAAATAAAGACCTTATATATTAACTTGATTTAAACTTGTATTCATAATTTTATACACAATAAACGAGTTTGATTCTATGGTACATGAATAATCAAAATAGAATTCATTGGCGGATCCAGAGGTGGAGTGGAGTTCCAGGGATTGGAACCCCCGGCCTTTATTTTTGTACACACATACAGAGAGAGAGAGAGAGAGAGAGAGAGAGAGAGAGGGAGAGAGAGAGAGAAACAATATGAATAATTTGAAGAAATAAAAAAAAAATATCTGTCCTTTCAGTTCTCTAGATCTGTAGATTTTCGCGGATTTGCTTTCCTCCGCGTACCTTCAATCATTTTTAGCCGGGCTTATTGCTCAAAGAGCAATTGCCGGCTTATGTGATCCTGTTCAAGGCAGGATGTTAACCCAATAGTCGCCATTTTAAAGTTACGTGCAAAAATATAGTTCTTACTCTCAACCGCTTTTGAGATAATACAAACGCTAAATAAAGCAACAAAAATAAAACGAAGTTTTATCTATATAAAATAAACATTTGTAGTAATGACTTTGAAAACTTCATACGTCAAAGAACATAGTTCATTAGCGTAAGGATTTTTGATAATCAGTGTTACCGTAGTTCTCTACACATACGAGGTAAAGCAGGAGAGGGAACCAGACTGCCCTGTTTGTTTACATTCAGCTGCGGTACCAGATTAATTCTGATTCTGACAAAATCGGACCGTGGTATTAGGATTGAAAAACTCACTGTCAGTGTCTTATCATTTATATTGATAGTTTTAAAATAATTTTTTCATCAGAATATAAACGTGAATCATGTAAGAAATTCATTCTACTCTGTAAATGACCCCGGCTCTCTGTACTTCTGAGTACTTTGATTCAATCAACTATTTGAATCTCTTCACCATTTTACAACAGTATACAAAAGTCACAAAAATATATAGGTGATTTTATACATAACAGTAGATCTATAAAGCATGCGTGAATAAGAAACTAAACAAAAAAATTGTACGTTGCTATAAATGTGAAGTATGGGAATTTAGGCGGGGGGCATATTTTATTTTATTTTTTTCTTTATAAACGAGCACAATTTTCTCACAAAACAGTGTTTATTGTTATTCATAATGTGTTTAAAATTAATCACATTCTGAAATTTTATGATTTTTCTGAAAGTGGCGAGCTGCACTTTAGTATGTAATGAAACTCACCTCTGAGTTCTTTTGAATTACACTGGGGACAAATTCTATCTTGTCTTGGTAACCCTGTCTAAGGGCTTCGACCACCCTCAAGTAACATGCAAGGAAGATTCCAGCGAACTTTTTTACCATTTTTTGACCATTTTCAGAAGTAACTAACTTTAAGAAGTATGCATGAAATATTTCGATTCGGTAAAGATAAAGGTTTAAAATGTTCCCGTAGTATGCAGATGAAGGAGGGGGGGGGGGCTCACTTTTTCCGAGGATAATCTTTGCTGCAGTTTTAAATAAATTTAAATTTTGATTTGGAAGCTCCCTCCACATTTTTTGTTTGCAGGAAAATACGCAGATTCAAGCTTTCAAAAGTAATGTACTGAACAGAAAAGTTACAGGAAGCCTCCTTTATCCCCTACCAAAAAGGATTGTATAGAGTGTGGTGCATAGGATTTTTTGTTTTGTTTTTTGTGTTTGTTTTTTTTTTTTTGTCAACTGATTTTGGAGGTCCCCCATCAATATAAATTGAAGTGGCTGTGTTGTGATTCTATGCATGAGTGCCATGAGTGCGCGGATCTAGAGGGGGTTGGGACCCCCCCCCCCCTCCTCTCCCCTGGGATTTGCAAGGTTATTAAATTTATTTACTAAAGCAAGAAAAAAAGTTACGTAGGAAACGCAGACTTCCTGGTAAACGCGAATTTGTATTAAATTGGTATGAAAAGGCTAAGGTTTGAGGTATTAGAAGTCATCGGCTACCCCCCCCCCCCCCCTCGAAATAGGTTTTGAAGTTTGGACGAGTTTACAGTTTTTTGTTTTTTTTTTGCATGTCAAGAAATATCTGGGTTGGATATAAATTATTAATAGTCGAAGCATATAGGAAGGGAAAGCAAACTGCTGATGAGAGTTCCACATTCTACCAAAAATTAGCTTTTTATACCTCTTGTCTAAATAATTTTTGTCCAGATTCCTTACCTGAGAAGGTACATGTATTTGAGAAAGTTCCCAATGTTCCCATTCCTATGATGTAGACTTCACGTTTACATGTATTTTCCTTTCAATTTCAGCGTTAAGGTTTATTTTCCTGTCAAAAGTAAAATTATCATTTCAATTTTTGAACAAGTTTCGACGTCCCCGCCTGACAAAAAAAAATCTTTGATCTGTCCCAAGATCTAATAAATGGTACAGCACAAAATACATGTGATTTTATATCTATTATTGCGCTTACAGATGGTTACAGGAGGAGAGAGAGCGAGAGAGTTCAATGAATAAAAGAGTAATTAAAAATTATCTGTATTCCACCAGGTTTCAAGTTTCCCTACCAAAGTTTTTAAAAGTATCTCCCAAATATTGCAACAGAAATTATTTTTATTTTCAAAAAAACTAGACTGTCAGACAGGGATACTGAAATCTTGAATGACTTCCTGTAATAATTATAAAACAGCCACATTCCGCAAAAATGTTCATACTTTGTGGTCGGAGTGAGACAATAAAAAATCTTCAAAAATGGAATTGGCAGAAATGTCTGTCTTCCAAGAATATTTAGGTAACGGCCATGTCAATTATTTCTGCCCCCCCCCCTTAAAAATACAAATGCCTCAATATCAGTCTAAAAGGGGGATTTTTTCCGCGTGTGTGTTAAAGAACGTACAGATGTACACATAAACTTTTGTGTTTTGGTTAAATGTTTTTAAGTCTTGAACTAAAAATTTACCGTATATCAAATTACTTGGTTTAGATTTGAGATTAGTACTAAAATAATCAGTTGTAATTGACAAATGAATTTTGCGATGCAAAACAACTGCAGACTATATAAAGAATGTTTATTAGAACTAGATAGACAGTTTTCAGTTATACCTTACGAAGCCATTATAATTATACTTTAGACCCCCCCTTCCCCGATTTCAGCCGCGCAAATACCACTCTTTTCCACTTGTGATATTTTCCCTGACCAAAATCTGATCAGCACGGACTATGTGTATCGACGCGCTAGACTGTAGGAGTAGATACAGTATGTTTATTGAGTTTTTATGGAGTTTATTTCTTTTTTGTGATGCATATTTCAATAAATGGAATTCAGGGTGTATATCACTCGACTTGTGCACATCTTCGAACCGATGCAGTGATCTTATTACCAGGTATGGGTACGTTTACAGCGTTCGACGCGTTTTCTCGACATGCATCAAAGTCTGCATAAAACCTGCAAATCAAAGACGCTGATTGTTTTGTTCCATTCAAATGATAATAATTTCAAAGTGTGTTTACGGGTTTTAGTACTTTTTATTTCATGTTTATTCTGCATAAATTGGCGCAGTGTAAAAATGCGTACTCGTGCAACTAAATCTTTCTTTCAAACTTGCATTTTCTTTCTTTTTTTTTTTATTACATTTGATTCAAATCTATAATTATTCAAAAATATTATTATTATGTTGTGTGGTTTTGAAATGTCTTGATCAACCCATGTGTTTTCAAATGTTTTACCATCGGAGATGTGCACAAGTCGATAGCCAAGCCAAAAAATCATTAAAGTGTAACGAGGGCATTCGGGTATATACATCGTTACAATAAGACAAGGTATCTGAAAGAAATATGGCGGAATACGGCTATAGTTGGTATGAAACAAAGTCGTACATAGATGAAAAAGTTGCGTTTTTAAGAATTCATGTCAGCTTTAACAGCTGAATTTACTGTTATATTGCACTATTTTGTAATATTAATGGAGTTGATGTTTTCATGTAATAATTTACTTTGAATTGTTTAAATCGATAAAACTTTAATGTCACCTGAGTATATACCTCACACAAAGACCTCCGATTAAAACTGTTATCGAAGTTTTGTTTTGAAGCATAGGAAAACCCATTGGATTGCCATAAATAAAAAGACAGCCTAATTAAGGATTAACCAAAGAGAACGTTCGTTTTTATGTCAGGTTAGAAAAAAAAAGAACATCAATTATTTTTGAATGTGTGAATTGATGATAAACCAATCTTTGCATCCTGTAGTCTAATTAAATACAGTGACATCATCACAAACTCCCCTAGAGGCTCTCGTGTAACCATGTATACTAAATCCAAAACATATAATTAAATTCAATCAAATTCAGTGACAGTAGCTACCACAATTACATGTACACATTTGGACACTCAAATTTTTCCTACAATAATTAAAATAACCAATATTTTCTTGTTTGTTTTATCGCTTGTAATTTATTCAAATAAAGCGGGAAAACCTATATTTTTCCACATGTACACATTTGGACACTCCAAATTTTCCTATAAGAATTAAAGACCCATATTTTCTTGTTGGTTTTATCGGTCGTAATTTAATCAAAAAAAAAAAAAAAAAAAAAAAATCGGGAAAACCTACATGTACATTTTTCCTGAATTCTATTATTTTACCTAAAGAAAAGACATGTACTTAATGTCAACAAATTTCTTAAATAAATATTTTTTTAAAAATAAGCATAATTTTTAATACTAATAAAAATATGTAGATACTATTTTCCTTGCATGCATATAAAGTCAGAGACAGAATACTAAGATTTATATTAAAGAAAAATGCTTCAGTAATTCGTTTAATGAAATCTGTTCTTTTAATGAACTTGGAAAATCCGTCGAACTCAATTATGTAATTCATCAAACCTGCAAGGTAAGCAAATGATGAATCCAGTCTAGTTCATAGGACATTTTACTATTTGCATATGAAATAATATATAAATACCTGGAAGCTTCCAAGTTCAAACTTAATGTTTTGGAATAACCACTGAAAGGTAACTTTTATATTATTTAAAACTGTCAAGATATTATCTATCCTCTACATAAAATCTATCGAAATCTGCTGTACATAATACTAGTAGTACAGTGTATATGCATAGGTATTTGTTTTAAACTAAATTTCTGTTTATGTAAATTTTCAATTTTAAAGTTACAGCCTAGATACTCCATAGAGCTTTCATGGTGTAAATTTTGAATTCAAGAGGTGGCAGTAAATGCAAAATTTACAATATGAAATTTTATAGTATTTTACTGCCACACAGTAAATTTTAATTTTACAATATGAAATTTTATAATATTTTACTGCCACACAGTAAATTTTAATTTTACAATATGAAATTTTATAGTATTTTACTGCCACACAGTAAATGTTACAACATGAAATTTTATATTACTTTACAACATGACATGGCCTTCTAGAAATATACATCTTTGATAATCTACATGATTCTGTCGCCTTTTGAATTCTTTTTTCAGAAAAGAGGAGATATTTATTCATATAAAGTTACAAAAACATTTTATCCTTCATAAAAACCTCTGGAAACGTTAAGTTATTACAAATGTATTTCTCTTTTGAAAGGGAGTTGAGGATAAAAAAGGATAACATTTCCCAGTTATCTTTACATGTGCGTATGCATGTAAAAAGTGGGTAAATAAAACATTTCTTTGAAAGAGAAATACTGTTACTTTCATTTATCATAAATATAAATCATAAGTAGAAACATTATATCTCATTATATCTCATTTTAAAATTACTGAAAAATTACCAAATATCGATCATTGTGAGGGTTTGCCAAACAAATCATTAAATTGGATGACATAAATGTCTGTTATAGCATCCAATTAGTTTTTACTTTATATGGCTCCTGAGTGAAAATAAAGGTTTTTCCAATTTTTTATTTAATTATTTGTCAGATATTTTGTTTTTATGGGTTTCTGAAAACACAGGGGCTTGTAACATACTATATATGATTTTACGTAATCAATATATATACGAAAATTGTCTTTTTGACAAGTTTTTGTATACATGTACATGTATCTAGTGATTACGTGAGAAAAGTAGTAGCCAAATCATCAAAATTTGTGCAAAGATTCTCCTTAAGTTGTAAAATAAAGTAGTACAAATTCTTCCGCTATTTGTTCAACACATAGGGTCCAAGGTGGGAATGACCGGTCGGCAGGGGTTGATTAACCCTTACTGATACCTAATCCCAGGTGTAGATTATCCAAGGGTCCTTGTTTTACAGACTGTTTTTAGTTGTAGATTTTTTGATATTATTAACCTTTCGTCATCTTCACACATTGTACTCAAAATTCAATGGTGATTTTGAAATTTTGATGGGTGTATTATATATTTACTTTATGCAAAACTACATGTAAATACTACTTTCTTGAGCCTTAATAATTTTGATTTTACTTAATTTGTATCTAATTGAATTCTATGTAGACAGACTTTAAAATTTTAATATGATTGTGGAAATTCAGATGCAACATTGTGCATAGTTCATAACATATAAAAAAGAATTAACCTATAAAGATAATGAAATGATTAATTCCCTGAAAAGATTAATTTTAACTTTTTTTTTCTAGTGAATAAAAGATGAACCATAACTAAAGAGGTTTGAAAACAAATCAGTTTTCTTGAAACTTATGTTTCGAAAATCCTGACGATTGAGGAAGCATGTGTATAAATTTCCATTTCAGTTCTTTGATATGTTACACATTAATATGTGAAATCAGGAATAACATGGCTTTCCTCAACCATTCTGTAAATAGATTAATTTACAGGATGTTTACTTACGGAACTCCATATACGTGTTTATCCTGAATAAACTAGGAAATACATGTGTATATTGAAAATTTTAGATTAAACGCTTTTTTACCGAAAAAACAGAAAAAAACAGAATGACTATAAGACAGTATGTTTTAAAATATTCCCGAGTGAAGTCTCGTTTAAAATCACCATTTAGTATGTTTTATAGTCAATACTATGACCTTATCTGTAATTCTACTATGATTATTGCCGAGATCAAAGAAATAAATCGGAAATTATTCTCCAATAAATCGCGAACGTCATCAGAAACACGTATCAAACCTGCTCAATTGTGATGAATATTTGATTATAGAATGAATACTTGTTAAGACCACATCGACGTGTCGTCTTTCAACGTCTAAACACTGCATAAATGCATACTTAAAAATCAGCTAATGAATGTAGGTTTTTATTGCTAAGCGGGGCTGTTCCATGGACCTCCTTTCACCATATTTGAACTCCTTGAATTTAGTGATAAAGCAATAAAATAGAAAACTGCTTTTGTCATTGTACATTAAAAAAAATAATAAATTCATAACACAATAATAAAAAGTTTTTTTTTAATGCAGCGAAAGCTCAAATTATCTGCCTTCCTTACGTAGGTAAACTGGTGTTAAATGGAACAGCGTGATCGTTTCTCTATAGGGTCAGCCTTATTATATAGAACTCAAGAAGAATAGAAATAAGAAGAACTCAAGAAGAAATAGAAATAGTCCTTATTGTCGTGAATGATGTAGGATAACCTCCTCGGTCTCGAAATGTTGTTTGAAATATAACGCCTCGGCTTTTATCTTTCAAACATTTCTCGACCTCGGAGGTTATCAATATTCACGAAAACGCGGACTGTATTTCTTAAATTCTATCCATCAATAAGTCAAATGCTCACTGACGTTTTTCATACTACTTGCTAGGCCATTATTTACACACTGAACTGTCGAAGGAATTTTCTGTTATTTCTCGATAACTGGAGCACACGGCTGTGACCGGTCGGCAGGGGATGCTCTCTCCTCCATGGCACCTGATCCCACCTGATCCTCCCTGATCCCACCTCTGATGTTTTGGAGGTCCTTGTTTGCTCTGCTCCAAATTTGTATTGTTCAAAGGACTTTTGAGCTTGAATACTGTTCGTTATCTCTATATGTTTTATTTTTTATCAATACGACTTTTAAAATCAGCACTTGTTAATGTTCAGAACAAATATCGGTCTTTTAAAGCTAAGCAATGTTTGAAAAAGGAGTCTTAAGCATTCATTTAATATAGTAGTATGTAAAATTTTGAATCATAGTATTTTCGTTTTTGGAAATCGATGTTTGCCCGGAAAATAATATTGATACCAAGGAAAGAACTTCTCGAGGAAAAGCCTATCATCACTCACGAAAAATGAATCAATTTATGAATATTATATGTTCTACAAGGTTTTGAACTCTACTTAATTTACATGTATCTGGATTAAGTTTCAAGCATGTGTTCATATTTTTTAAAACGTACTTTTTAAAAATTATCTCATAAATTTTCAATACGTGTCAAATAAATTGAAAAATTCAGTAAATATAAGTATGACTGAAAACAGAAAATACCAGTAAATCAGTATTTCTAAACCAGAACTGACATTTCAAGTATTTCCTAAAAGAATGGGTGGACTTAACTGCCCAGAAAAAATGCTGCAAAAATCAAGATGTATTTGTGAAACAGCGATCACTCTGTATGAAAGCTTATATGAAAGCCCCAGCACTATTCAAAAGTTATGACCAAAGGTACTTTTTTACAAAAGTAGGTCAATTTCCACACAAACACACGGACCAAAAAATATAATATGCCTCCAGTTTTGCAGTACAGGGGCTTATACCATCGTCTTCAACCTTCCTCAAATAATTTACTTTCTCCATGAATGAGTCTACTCTGCTCTGTTTTTTGCAAAGATCAAAACAAAATGTTTGTTGTAAATGAGCATTTATTGTAATGCCAAACAAATTAACCAAATATGTACAAAAGTTACTTATGACCATATTTGAATATATCCTTTATAAGGATATTAATATACATAAGTAAAAAATACCAATATGACTAGAAGAATTTGCAAAAAAGATGGGAGAACAAACACGCCAAATTCTAAAAAGGATGTGAAACATACGAAAAATAAGTATACAATATTGTTACATTGTTAACATATCAGATCAGAGAACAACTTTAATGTAAATATATGTGTACTATATATACATAACAAAATAATTGTTATGATATATTATTTTGACATTATTAACACATATCAATTGAAAAAACAATTTATACGATACAATAACTCCACTGTAAGCGTACATTATTTAATCAAATACAATTGAGTATATATTGAGTGGTTGCAGGGGAGGTGGTGGGTCAAAAATTATTTCCTTCAGAAAGCATGGTCTGGATAAACAAGATCAAGTTACAAATATAATATAGTAGCAAGAATTCATTGCGGCATTGAAAATTCCGGAAAAATTCTCTTATAACAATACACTAACAGAGATGGTATAAATTAATTTATGCTGCACATAAATACAATTATGTCTTCAACCTTCCTCAAATAATTTACTTTCTCCATGATAACTAACAAGTTATCTATTACTTCAGTGAACAGATTTGTACCAATTTGAAATGGAATTCAGAAGTAAAGAAGAACATCATTATTTGTTTTACTTTATGCATACTTTTTGTGGTCTAAACAGACATTTTTACAGTTTTATAGAAAATAATCCCCATCAGATTCGTCAGATCTTCGCTTCTCAGTACTAGGGAGAGAAGATGATAAATCTTATCCTTCTGTTATCCCTTGTATCCAGCGTTACTTCACAGTTGTGCTATCCAGTAAGTAACAACCATTTTTATTATTATCTTGTGAAACATGCAGTCAACATGGTTCACATCCGATTAATTCTTATTAGCTTCTTATTATTCTCCTTTAACTTTTTTTTTTTTAGAATAAAAATCCCATTCAAGAAATGTATTTAATTGGGATTTTTATTTCTGATAATATTTTTGATACATTGAGTATATCACTGTCAACTTTGTACTTTATGGTACAATAATTGAAAAAGATGAGGAAATTAGTTTGGACAAAATGTTGATTTAAGCCTAGGAAGCTAGTAGTTATTTAGGGAACAAATCATGCTTTAATAACTGCTTGTAGAAACAATACTGAGTTTTCCTAGTAACACTACCTGTTTCCCTCTGTCGAACTTATTCTATTCCGTTTACAATATTTTGTCCCATTTGAAACAAAAATAGACAGAAGAATTCTCGATGTTTTAGAAGCATAACTTTTTTAAATTTTGCAATCCTTTGCTAATACATATTTATTATAGACTACCTCCTTTAAAAAGCATTTCAAAAAGTTTTATCAAATGGTTTTTATTTTTGACATTTTTTGAATATCTTTTAAAAGATGTACCATCTAGAAACTCAAATATACAGGCAAAGTAATTTAATTACTCTTGCATATACAAGATATCAATGGAGATCAATTATATTTTTAGTTCGTTTAGTTAATATTTCGTTATTTTTCATACATTTGTAGTTTGTGCAGCAAGACTGTCCTTTAGGACAACGTTGTGAACAAGGAATATGTCAGCGTGGTACGTAAAACAAAGTTCTTTTAAAATACTGCAAAAAATAAAGAAGCCTTACCTCCCCCCACTTTTATCTGCTAGAACTATTACAGACTGTTACAAGTAAGGATCACCTCCTTACTCCTGGCTTTTAAAGCAAGCGCTCTAACCACTGTACTAAGGACGACTTACATTTAGACCAAGGAAGCTAGAGTTGATTTAAAATGATCATTCCAGGTATTTATCTAATATTCTTATCTTTTTTTTAAATTTTAGATATGTGCTACACGGTAAAGTGATACGCAATAGCGTAATCAATTCTTATATATCAGCTTTGCTTAACCTTTGGTACCATGGAGGCACAGGAATCATGAAAAATCTATTTATGTCAGATATTGTATTATGTACTAAAATGAATACGAAGTCAGACAGTCCATTCTGTAAAAGTTTTTTTTTACTTTGCATTACTTGCTATAGCATGTCGTTAAAGAGAGTTATTGATGAGAAAAGGGAAATAATCCTACCATTGCATGTATACCATGAAAGAAACACACTTGTACAAAACATTTGTACTTTATTCAGTTTCATCTTTTCCTTTCTTGATTTGAGGTAAACACAAAATTGCATTGAAACAGTATATGATGAGTGTAGAGCAAATATAGAACTCTAAACAAAAGGTAAGATCAATTGTCATGTACGTATATCTAAAGTAAGCATGCTCTGTCGACCAGATAGATTCGCCAATCGCCATGCGCTTTGTCACGATCGGTCAAACTAGGAAAACTACAGTAAATTTAACACAAATAATGTCATAAAAATTATACCAAAACTTCTTCAAATGTCTTTAAGGAGATGGGGGGGGGGATTCAACAAATTAGCCATCAGATATAACCTCATTTGTAGACATGATATCTTAAGCTGTAAACTCTCATTTACCAAAGAAAAATTTCATACATTTTATATTAGTTTTGAAATTTGATCATCTTTATATATCTTCACATGAAGATCTTTTTCTTTAGAAGGAGATCAATATACTATGTAGTCTAAAAATGTCCACAACCCCCTAGCCTCCTTAAATATATGTCTACAGCTAAATTACTTTTAAAGGTAAGTGTTTTGAGACCTATAGGCCTTTTCTTAGCTGTTAAAACTTATAAATGAAAAGAGATATGGTTTTAATACTGCGCATGTACATTACCTATAGATTGATCTACATTTTAAAAAATTTAAAATAACTACATTGGTCTGACATTTTGAAAGACAAAAGATAGGGCTTTCATTTTAAACATGTATATTAGGCATTTACATAACCCATGAAAAGGTATTTCTAAATATACCATGTTTTTTGACCCCGTGACCTTTAACTTTTGATGCAGAAGAGATAGGGCTTTCTTATTTGACGTGTACATTACCTGTGACATGATGTTTCCGAGCATGTTATCATTTTTGACGTCATGATCTTGACTTCATATTTGATCTAATTTCAATAAAAAATTATTTTGGTGATTTCTTTTGAATTTCGCATATAATTAGTTATTCATATTTGGCACAATATGCTAAAAGTAAAGGCATCCCATCAACTAAGATACCGAAAGAGGTGGATGGCATACTAGAGTAATTCTTTAAAATTGCTTGTTCTCATCTGCATAAAAAGCAACTCCATAACTGTTTATTTAAGTAAATCTGCAATCAAGTTAGTCAGTAGAGACGAGTATTGTAAATTAATTTTTATAATAATTTTTGGGTAAAGGGTTGTTAAGAAATAAAAATTTAGATACTGATACCACTGAATTTTAAAACATTTATTAAAACAGTTAATTTAAAAAAAAAAATGAAAGGCTTATAATATAACTTATTTGATTATTTGCCTTTTTGATGTTGTTTTTACATGTTGACACACCATTCCTGAAAACAAATGCTATTACTTTGTCATTTATATTTCTCCTGATCAATGAATTTCTTTTTACCTTCAAACTGACAATTGCAGACAATGTTATTCTTAATTTTTTTTTTAACTGAATAAGATTTAACTTTTCAGGATCTAGATTGTCCTATTTATCCTTCAGAGCGTTGTGAAAATGGAAGATGTGTTCCAGGTAAAATATTTGCTTTATATTGACAAACTGAAAGAAAAATAAGAATTCAAAATCCTACATTAACATAACTATGCATTCAACCCAGTTAGTTTTGTCTGTAATTGATTTGAAGATAAGTACAATTGATTTGAAGATAAAGGGTATGGAGATAACGAACAGTATTCAATATCAAAGTTCATAAAACACTACAAAATAGAAACAGAGTAAACACGGACCTCCAAAACATTAGAGGTGGGATCAGGTGCCATGGAGGAGTGAGCATCCCCTGCCGACCGGTCACACCAGCCGTGTGCTCCCTTTCATGATCTGGAAATAATGGAAAAATCCGTAGAAAAATCAGTGTATAAATAATTGACTACCAGTAAGAATGAAAAACGTCAGTCAGCATTGACTCAATGATAAATTGTATTTGCTGACAATGTCATTGTATCGACCACAGAACTTACGAAAATGATGACTTTAAACGAAATTGATGATATTCTTGTTTCATCAACCTGTTTGTCAATAATTTACCTCGTTTTAGAAATTGTTCATACGTAGAGCACGCTCTTGCATATCGAATAAACTAAGATATATAAACTCCGTTTGCAGGTGTTGAATGCTGCATAAGTAAGGAAAGTTGTCGATAGAAAAGTTAAAGTCATCACATTAATCACAGAGCTTGGTTTTTTAGATTACCATTAACGTCTTTTTCAAGTAAAATATCCAAATGTGAAAATATTAAACAGATGTGTCAGACTCTGTGGTATCTATGAAAGCAAACTATCCTATTAGTATTCATCACCTGGACAAGTATTAAACGTGCATGGACACAGATTTGAAGTTAATATTTTCTGCATAATATCACGACTCATTTATTTAAATAACATTTCACACAAAATATATTAAAAAATTTATTTCATCTTAAAGTTTTTGAAACATCAAATTTTAGGATGGGTTTGATGGACACATCCTTGCACTCTCACGAATTTTACTTTTATTCTTAATTCTCAGGAAAAGTGGCAATCTTGCTGTGTATTAATGAAAAATATTAAAACTTTAATCCAGAAAAATAAAAATATTCAGAGTAGAAATGTTAGAAAGCAAACCCCCCTCACAAGCATTCAGTGCTAAGTGTTGTGTACAGAGTTCAGCAAATTGATCACATCCGTGAAACGTACACAGTTTTTGTAAACAGGGCACGGACTCTGTTATTGTTGATGTTTACGATTCACCGGGACCGTTCAATTGTAAAAGTCTGCTCACCACAACTGCACGGACTGACAATATACTGTGTATATGTTTTGCTTTCATACATTTCTACTCTGCATTTTCTTGATTAAAGTTTTTATATTTTTCATCTATACACAACAAGATTGCCACTTTTCCTAAGTATTACGAATACAATTAAAATTTGTGAAAGTGCAAGTATGTGTCAATCAAACCCGTCTAAAATTTGAAGTTTTAATAACTTTAAGATGGAAAAAGATTTTTGATGTATTTTTGTGTGAAATGCTTTTAAAATATATAAGTCGTAATATTACACAGAAAATATGAAATTCAAATCTATGTCCATGCACCTTTAATGATTTCTTTCTTTCTTTTTATAACCTAGCATTTCTTGCTATGTGGGTTCAGGGTTGTTACCTCCTTTCCAGGTGTTCAAATAGTTTTGGAAGAAATACATGGATATACCGGTATATGTCAAAAATAAATTAATATTTCATTTTAAGTTGTTTTATTATTACTATCTAAATTTACTTTCATGCACACATATATCTATAATTATAACTTTATTGAACTAAATTGACGACGGATTTTTCCGTTATTCCCCAATTATGACAGGGAGTACACGGCAAATGTGACCGGTCAGCATGAGATGCTCACTCCTCCATGGCATATGATCCCATGATATGATTCTGATGTTTTAGAGGTCCGTGTTTGCCCTGCTCCCATTTTGTATCGTTCTATGGACTTTGATATTAAATACTGTTCGTTATCTCCATATCCTTCACTTTACGAAACCGTCGGTCACGCGAATTTTCACAGTAAAACACATTTGCTGAAAATAGGACCATGCGACTTTTTGTGCAAACGAGAAGTAACTCTTTCTTTTGGTCGTTATCGAAGCTCTGCTATATTTACGAAAACTTTGATAGATTGTAAAATTTTGAAAGAGACAGACAAGGAGGAATATTTTCCTTTTGAAATTGTACCTGTATTTCATCATTATTATTTTTTTTTTACAATGAACTCAACTCATTGCTGCTGTGACGTAGATTTTTACAAAATTCGGCTGGTGAGATTTGTTGTTTGATATTAGGAAAGATCTAAAATCATGGAATTTTTCAATAATCATTTATTTTTAATGATATTTTCTATTTCTATATCTAGTCGATATCTAATAATTTTACGATCGAATGTACGCCAAACAAGCTGTACAAATAATACTCATGGACATCCTGTGTATAAAGTTTGCGTTTAGGAATAAGCGTTCTCCATGGACTGCACGAACGTCAATGCCTCGGGTACCACGCATGTAAAATTAAGTCCCCACCCTCATTACCTGAGAAAACCGTACGGTTAAAAATCTCGGCCTTTAGTTTTTCTATCCTTTAACAACATAGTTTGTTTTCTCTGTACGACTGATATTACTCTTATAGATTTTTCTTAACCCCCCCCCCCCCCCACTCGGAAAAAAAATGAAAGATTTATTACTTTCATTATTATACACTTGCTATCATACTACATCTATATATACATATATATCAGAGGATAGCCTAGCACAAAAGAAAAAAATGAATGAAAAATCGAATATTTTGTCTTTGTTTTTATCTATACCTTTTTTTCTTCTGCAGATTATCCAATAAAAAAAATCACCTGTGATCTGAAATAAGCCAGTGTCATTCATTTTATAAAAAATTTTATTTACATGTTGTTTTTTTTTTCGCTCGATCGAAATCATTTGAGAAAACATACTGGTACTATTTGCATTGATAAAACTAGATATAAAGGTATTGACAAATGATATCTTTATTTTTTTTATTATATTCTTATGATAATCCGACTATTTAGTATGTGTGGATCATCTTGAGAATGTCTTGAATTATATTACGGCTTTTCATTTGTAGAAACTCTTGAATGTGGGGTAAGAATTATTTTCGTACTTAGAAACTTTCAGATAAATATACACATTTCTTAAAATATCTTTCGTAACAGTTATTTACTTCTTTATATGACTGCATGTGCAATGGCGCAGAAATTATATATTAGATAAAGATCAATTAATACAAACATATTAGTTTTGTAAAAATAGAGTTTTTATATATTGAAATAATTTAATTCTGGTTGTAACGCTGTATTTGATTGGATAAAAAAATTACTTTATATCGTAAAAATGGGTTGCCTACGTCGCAATGACTTGCGTCAAAAACGTATCAATCCGCCTGACGTTACCTTCAAATTTTGTACAAATTGAAGTCATTTTGTTAGTCCACAGGAGTCTGAAGTTTTAATCGTCAAAAAAAAAAAAAAAAAAAATCCGGAAAAAAATTTTCCTACCCTTAACTAAAAAAACCCCAGGATGGCAACGTGTTTTGGGGGACCCACCTAAAACAAATAGATCTGGGCTTGGTCGGAAAAATCTCGCAACTAATTTAGTATCCGGAGTGTTTGTCCTATTTATTCAAGTTAAGAAATCAAATCTGCTTGACGACTACGGGCTGTTCATGGCCTGTTTTCCAGTTTGACAGCTCATCCTGGACTCCATGCCACTAAACCGGAAGTGAACTCCGAGGTGAATATATGACGTAATTGAAGAAAAGAACCAAAAAATGCATGTAAAACTTCATGTACAATTTTATGTTACCATACGTGATCAATAAAAAGATATATATTTTCAAACAAAGTAATGCTTTATAAGGGCGCTTAATCTATCCTTTTGGCTCTTTGTCGACATGGCTTTTCAGTGATTTAAATTTGGCGCTTGTAAAAACTGAATAATCTGTCCTTGGAACACATCGTCGTACAAGTAAGAAAAAGAATAAATAACTTTTTAAAGTTCTCTTAAATATATTTAAAATAACTGAATAAAATTACGTTGAACAATTATTTATTTTATTTCATTTGAACAAGTTTTCATAAACGTCAAATATACACTGCGAGATTCTCTTCCGGTTTAGTGGCATGGAGTCCAGGATGAGCTGTCAAAGTGGAAAAGGGGCTAGGAACGGCCCGTAGTCGTCAAGCAGATTGAATTTTTCACATTAAATGAATAACAAAAACGCTCCGGAAACTGAATTAGTCGCGAGATTTTTCTGGCCAAGCCCAGATCTATTTGTTTAGGTGGGTCCCCCCAAAACACGTTGCCATCCTGGGGTTTTTTTAGTTAAGGGTAGGAAAAAAATTTTCCGGATTTTTTTTTTTTGGACGATAAAAACTTCAGACTCCTGTGGTTAGTCTAAGAACAATCATTTTTTTTTCTTACATCAAATGAATGAAAATTAAATTGTAAGCAATGAATTTAATAGCTACCCATTCTATATGGTATAAACTGGGTTGGAACAGTTGACGCTTTTTTATAAACCGCTTCGCGGTTTATAAAGCGTAAACTGCCCGAACTCAGTTTATACCGTATAAAATGGGTAGCTATTAAATTCATTTCTTAAATAAAATCAAACGAGAAACGAATGAATGTCGTCTAAAACATACACCTGTAAAGTGAGTCGATACAAGGGAAACAAACATTGTAACATTATAATTAAATATGAAAGTATAATTAGTCTATTTTCCTTACAGGGGAGTTGCATGTATTTTCCAGGAAGCATTTGCGAAAATGGTCAATGTGTATGGCCACCTTCAGGTAAGCGTTGCTTGTACAATTGACTTGGAACAATGGCGTACAATGCTACTTATGTAAGTTTCTAATAATAATATTTTTATTCAATTAGCAAGATGTGATGGAGGAGGTAACCTCCCTTGTTCTTCTGGGTACGTCTGTAGAAACGGGATTTGCAGAAGAGGTCAGTATTTCAGTTAGAATGTTAACAATACAAAATAGGAGCAAAGCAAACACGGACCTCTAAAATTCAGAGGTGGGATCAGGTGCAATGGAGGAGTGAGCATCCCCTGACCACCGGTCACACCCGCCGTGTGCTTTTTGTCATGATTGAGAAATAATGGGAAAATCCCTCGTCAATTCAGAAATGATTTCGCACCTATTCATGCCCGTATCAAAACGTTTTATCTTTGGGACGGGTTTGGGAGGTGGGGTCGGGGTTCAGAAAAGCTTCTTATCTCGAAAATCCTTTATTTGTGAGGTCCCTTTTCTAAAGTTCACCTAAACTGAACGCTCAAGTGAGCTGTTTTCATCAAATAATCCTGTCGTATGTATATCTGTCCGTCTCTATCTGTAAACTTTTTACATTTTCGACTTATTCTCAAAAACCACTGAGTAAATTTTAATCAATTGCGACAATACATCTTTAGATACAAGAATTCAAATTTGTTCAAATAAAGGGCCATGTTGATTTCAAAGAGCGATCATAAAGTGAAAGTAACATTTTTAAAAATGTCCTTCCCAAAAAACCTAGAGTAAGAAAAATGGCACTTTTGTTAAATGTCCAAAACTTTTTTACACCCCGGGGTTTATAAAGGTTTGGTAGATAAGTGGTTCTATCTTTTAACAACAGAGTTTGTTTTTTTTCTGCATGACTGATATTAGTCTAATAGATTTTCCTTACCCCCCCCCCTCGAAAAAAATGAAAGATTTATTACGGTGTACTATTATTATACACTTGCTACCATACTACATTTAAAAACACACACACACACCCTCCCTCACACACACACACACACCCTCACACACACACACACATATACATACATATATATATATATATATATATATATATATATATATATATATATATATATATATATATATATATATATATATATATATATATATATATATATATATATAGTTTCAAAACAAAATGAAGAATCGGTACAATTTTTGGTATATTTAAAAGTAAAAATCCAAAAATATCACAAAACATTTACTGCAAGCGCTTTCGCCATGTTCGGCTTTTCAGGCAGTTATACATATGTCAGGTAGGTTACCTGGTAACGTCAAAAGCATAAAGTTCATTGTGACGTCATAATAGATGTAGGTAGCGTTAAGTTGGCGTAATCGTTAATGTACAAATCTTGCACTAACTTTCACACATTATACAAATGAAATTTCAAAATATTAAATATATATAGTATCATTTGCGATTAAGTTTGGGTTTAAAGAGGTTGATAAAATAGTCTTCTTTTGCCAAACGTAAATTTTCGTTTTCATTTGGAAGTTTATAAAAAGGGAAAATCTTAAATATTCCTTTGCCACATTTTGCGAAATGTTCACAACACGGTGTATTACGCACACTAGGGTCTTTAATTTGTTGTTTGTGCACACGAACCCAGGCATTTAGTTTTCCCGTTTGTCCAATATAATATTCTTTACACGTCGGACAGATGGCACAGTAGATGACGTTTTCCGATTTACAGTTCATAGATGAGTTGGTTCGAATTTCCATTCCTGATTTAAGTTGGATTTTATTCCCCTCTTCTAAATATGTACACGTTCCGCATCTCGGATCTCCGCATTTTTTAATGGTTGGAATTTCCTCCTGTGTAGTAAAACGGGCCTTGGTCAATAGTTTTTTTTAAGATTTTGTGCTTGTTGTCGACTGTTTATGATATCATTTGGTTGAACTAAACTTTTCATGTTTTCCGATTGTTCTAAAATGGGATAAAATCTTTTAGCGTCCATAAGGATGTTTCTGTTCCTTGGGTTATGGGTAACTACAAAGGCTATGACAGTAGTGGTGATTGACCATAACCCAAGATGGACAGATGCTCAGAGAAAAATCAAAGAAAAGTTCTGGATGCACAGATTGAAGTCATTCCGCCCTAATGGTATTAACAAACTGAATGACTTCACCAGAATGAACGTAAACTAGACCCAATTCCTGATGATACTAAACAAGATTATTCTCTCAATTTAGTGTAAACTCTACAGTTAATTTGCGTCACCAACTCTCGAACAACTCTCATAACTATGTATTGCTTACACCTTTGTTAATTATTTTTCCCGGTAATAAGTCCTTAAATATTTCAAAATTTATAATTGATCATAATTCATATGTTTAAATATCCCTGCTATATTATTTTTCTTCGATTATTCTTTATTAAGTAAAGTTACGCCATTTTGAGAGAATGAAACAATGTACGATTTACTGATTGTCGTAATTAATTAGCATAATTAATTCGTTCAATTATGTAAATCGCACTTCACCCGAGTATACCCGATAGACCGGACGCATTTCATAGCGGTCCGGATTTCTTTCTTTATTAGTGTTCTTAAAAATTTCCAATTCACCATGTAATTAAGTATGTAAATATCTAGTGCTTAGTAGTTTAGTAGTAGTGCTAGTTGTTTTTGTTTCTCTTTTTCCTTTGTTCTTATGACTTTTTAACTTTTTTTCTTTGTCCTGAGGAAGGGACAGGGCGTCCCGAAAATTTGACAATTTTTATTGTTCGTGTCGTTGGTCATTTTTAGTGCTTTATATATATATATATCAACGAAGAGGTGAAACTTTATATTACTAACAACTGGAAAAGATATCTGGACGACTGTTTTATTGTTTGGAAATACAGTAAGTACGAATTGTCTACCTTTAAAACATTACTGAATGAACTTAATCCTGATATAAGATTTACAGCGGAGGAAAGTACAGATAGAATTCCATTTCTGGACATCATGGTAATTAAGGAAAACGATGTCATTTTGACAGATATCTATTACAAGCCAACAGACACGCATCAGTATCTTCATTTTAATTCGTGCCATCCACGGCATACAAAACGAGCCATCCCTTATAATTTAGCAAGGAGAATATGCACCATCGTAAATAAGGAAACAACCAAAATACAAAGACTACAAGAACTGAAAGAGTATCTACGGAAACAAAGTTATCCCGAAAAAATTATTGATAATGCTATTAAAAAAGCCATGGATTTAGACAGAGAGGACCTCCTCAACCCTGTGCAACAAAACAAGACGGATTCCAGGATCTTGCCTTTAGTAACGACCCATAATCCCCAGAATACAAACGTTGCACCGATTGTTTACCAACTCAACGACGTTTTGAAAACCGACGAAACTATGTCTAAAATATTTAAAAATCGGAAATTCATAAACAGTAGGAGGCAGCCGAAGAACCTCAGACGAATTCTCACAAAGTCCTCTTTTAAAGAAACGACAGAATTTCATGTGACCAAGTGCCAGGATCCGCGTTGTGGTACCTGCCCATACATACGACAAGGACAAAGTTTCAACTTTAACGGGAAACAGTTTACTGTTAATAATAACATGTCATGTCAAACTAGAAATGTTATATACGTTATAACATGTTCCGGTTGCGGGGAACTATATATCGGCGAGACGGGAAGTGCCTTACGGGAAAGGATCAGAGTACACAAACAACAAATAAACGTACCGCAATATCGCAAACTCAAAGTCAGTGAACACTTAGACGTGTGCGGAAATAGAACTTTTACTGTCTTTCCATTTTATAAACTGCACAACTCTAACACAATTGAAAGACGTGATAAAGAAAGACATTTTATAAGGACTTTCAAACCTAAATTAAATAGTTTAATGTAAAAGATTCGTTTCTTTACATGTAAATTATGTTACTGAGTCACATTTATTGCTTTGTTATTGTATGCTTTGTTGATGCATTGTTCTGTGAAAGTACGGGAAAAATATGACGTCAATCAAAGACTTGTTGACGTTAAGTTATTATGACGTCATAATAGACGTTACCATGAGTATTGTAAAACATCATGAAGAAGAAATGAAAGCGCTTATGTTTTACTCGTTCTCTGTGTTTTTATTTATTTAAAATAATTTTCATATTTATCACCGACCACTGTGATTTTACTTGGATTTATATATATATATATATATATATATATATATATATATATATATATATATATATATATATATATATATATATATATATATATATATATGATAGCCTAGCAGCAATGAATAAAATTATTGTAAATCCTAATGGAATACTTTTGTGATTGTTTTCATCTATACCATTTTTTTCTTTAGATAATACAATAAACAATCATATATATTAAATGATAGCCTAGCAGCAATCCTTAAATCCTAATGGAATACTTTTGTGATTGCATTTTTTTCAGATAATACAATAAACCATCTGTAATCCTTATTAAGCCAGTACCATTCATTTCTTACTCAGGTGACCTATTGCTATCCGTTTTCGTCCATCGTCGTGCGGCAGTGTGCGTCGTGTGTTAACATTTTAACATTTTCAGCTCCTCCTCTGCAACCCCTCAACCAATTTCAACCAAATTTAGCATGAAGCATATACGTGTGAAGGGGAACGAAATTTGTGAATTTCATCGTCCCTGCCCCCTGTGGCCTGATGGGTGGGGCACAAACTACTAAAATTAATGCAGTCTTTAAAAATCCTCTTCTTTACTCCTGAACATCAAGCAGTCATACTGTTCGCATGAATGTAATAAGCATTGAGTCCTCCACCAAAATTGTGAAATTCATGGCCCCAGGGTCAGGGGTTTTAGTGTTAGGGCGGGGCTTTATAGATTATATAGTGAAAATTAGGGATGTGCGATTTTATCGGTATACCGGTATATCGCGATTTTTTGTTGTGTGATACGTATCGTGATACGGAAACCTGAATACCGTTATTTAGGTACATATTATAAAGTCCAGAAACTGTTCATTTATTTGTTCAATCTTTCAAATTACAATTATAGAAAGTCTAAAAATGTTGAACATCCAAACATGATTAATTCTATGTACATAAAAATTTCAAAAAAGTGAAATTTTGTTTTTTTAGCACATTTTTAAGAAAAATATTTACAATTCATTAAAAATCATTGTAAAAATTGCTTGTAAAAATATCATGATATTATCGTGATATTTAGGGGGGAAAATCGTGATATATCGCGATACGAAATTTTTGGCGATACCCATCCCTAGTGAAAATGCATTATTTCTTTGAAAATCTTCTCTGCTTCTATGTGTTAAATAAACTAATCAAGTACGTAGTTATGTTGAGCAAGGCTGCCTCTTCAAAAATTGTGTGAAGAGGTCCGTAATAAAAGAAAATGCAGTTTGTGTTTATTTAATGAATTCACGATGTGTAAGGTTATAAGACTGCTAATAATATTAGATTTTATAATATATTATCAAGTAAAACATACTTTTTGCAAAAAAAAAAAAAAAAAAAAAAAAAAAAAAAAAATTCAAAGAAAACCTTTGCAATTTTTTTTTAACAAATCTAACATTAAAATGCACGTTTTAAAGAAATTAACTGTGCTGAATATTTTTTCAGAAGAGATACAAATGTAACATTTATATTTTACAGATTCTATTCCATGCAGATCTGTAAGTATATATACAATGTAGTTGTTGTCTTTTTAAATGTAAACAAAGGAGAAACAATGCCTTCTAAAACATTCAAAATAATTGCGTTTCTAGAATTAGAGGGGTTACAAGGAAAACACACATTATCACATTATAGAATCTTTTTAAATGATAAAATATATCAACCCTATTTTTCTTGCAGAGGGATTGCAGAAATTACCCAGGAAGCATTTGCGAAAATGGTCGATGTGTGTGGCCACCTTCAGGTAAGCAGTGATTGAACATCTGACTTGGAACAATGGTGCACAAATTTACTTGTATAAGTTTCTTATACTAATATTTTTTCATAAAACTAGCACTATGTTATGGAAGAGATTACCTCCCTTGTTCTTCTGGGTACGTCTGTACAAACGGATTTTGCGAAAGAGGTCGGTATATTATTTTATGTTATTATAGCAATATATTCATGATGTGTAAAGATATATAATAACTAATAATAATAGCTATAGTGTTGTATACTATCGAGGTAAATATTTTATGCTAACATATATTAAAGAAAAATTTCTTAAAATATTCGCTTTTTATGTTTTTACAGATCGAGAATGCACATCTGTAAGTACTACAAAGATAAATTACTGAATATCAAATATCTGTCTATACCCCATTCATAAGACATGATTTGCATACGTCAGTATATTTTACTCATATGTAAATTTACTCACATGTGCAATTTTTGCCGTATGAACTGATTTGCTTACATGCAAATTCTGCACAGTTGAGTAAATTTACACCTGGTCAGGATATGGTGCAAATTATCTTTTGCATACATTTTGTCGCAAATTATTAGTTCATGTGTCTAAATTTTGTCACATTTGTAGCAAAATTACTTATGTATGTATTTGTTTTGTTTATTGCATAAATCTTCATTTTGAGTGTTGTTTCGATTGTGTATGCATTGTTGTGTGTATAATATCAGTCTGTAAACATTGCGGCTAGAAAGCAAAACTTTAAAATAAAAATGGATTTTTTATGGTCTTCCTGTACTTCAACGACAGCTGAAAGTAAATTGAGTTTTGATAAGGGTAGTGCTTTTAAGTCTTTAAAGAATACGCCGGGTTGTACTAGCATAGCACTTTTCGCAAATGACCTTTTCAACTCTGAAATCAATATCTCCAGTCTCCTCTGAGATGAATTTGAATTTGCAAAAACGCTCGCATCTTGCATATTTTCTGGCAAACCTATGGTTTTTTTTCAATCCTTATTTCACAGATCCTACTCATTAACAATTATTATATGAACTAATAAGCTAGCAGCTACCAGGGATGGGGCCCTGGCTAAGCTCCATTACAGAATTCTTCTAAAGAAAATTTATTTTGAAAAAAAAGACATAAAGATCATACATTTTTAGACTTATAAATTCTGTATAATTATGAGAAAATTGAGTGGTATTTTACAATGTTATATTAGTTTGCAATATATTTCTACAATGTAATAATTTTAAATATTATATCTAGAAGGAAGGTAAGTCTTTCACCATCTCAGAGTCTCTTTTTTCAAGAGATTTTTAAAAAATAAAAAGTATTTTGTACCTCCCATAGAGGTAAACGTATGTTTATGCCTCTAAATTATAAAGATATAGTTGTGCTCGCGCAAACATGTGCCCTGCAGGATCAATGAATAGTCCCCTCGCTATTTAAGTAGTCGTCATGGAAATGCTCCGGAGCTGTGATAGGAATAGGCACATCTATCGCCCGGACCCATTACAGATTAGCTCTTGATGACTTTCTTCTACCTTTTTCTGTTTTTAAACCAAGGCAAGCTACTGACATATTAATTGATGTTACAGAAATTTCAACAACCCCTTTGAAAGTAAGCATTCTTAAGTATCCTCCTTGGCACCTGATCCCACCATGAATTTTTAGGGGATTCGTGTTTATTTCCTATTCACATATTTGTTTAGTTTGAATTTTTTTTGATCGATCACCCAATTGATTCTCCTGGAAAAAACACATTATATTCAAGCAGATACTTCATAATGACCTCGCAAATTTGATGTTCTGTAAATTTCCAGACACCAAAAAGATTTTTAAAAATTAAATTTAAAAGAATTTATAAGTCTTAATATTTTTCATTAATACACAACAAGATTGCCACATTTACTAATTATTTAGAATAAAAGTAAAATTTCTTAGAGTGCAAGGATGTGTCAATCAAACCCAAACAAAAAAATTGAAGTTTCAATAACTTTAAGATGCAATAAAATTTTTAATATATTTTGTATGAAATGCTATTAAAACATATAAGTCGTAATTTTTGATAGCAAATGTAAATCATTTCCTGATAAAAAAGGAAATCAAGACAAAATACTGTATAACCACCACAAAAATCAAAAAGTAACAAAATGGGTATATAATTAGTCGTGAAATAATTATTACATTTTTTTTTTTTGGTAAATGTTTGTGATACATATGCATGTATACGTTACTAATAAAAACTGTTTCGCCTCCTTCAATATTGATATTTCTGGTGAATAACAAACCATATTCAACACCAAAGATTCCATAATTGTATATCTTTTCAAAGAGAGTACATGTTAAAATGACATTGTGCCTAAAGCCGACACCTTAATATAAGTACATGTATTGTACAAATGTATAATATTATTCTTTTTGAAATTAAATTACAACACCCATTCCCATTCCTGAAATGGAGATAAACCATCCTTATTCATGATAAATACGAGATTTATGTTATCTTCATGCATGATACTTCTTTATCATGTATAATTTACTTTTGGTTTCGTTTTCAGGATTCGGATTGCCCAGATTCCCATAGGGCAGAGTGCGTAAATGGAAAATGTCAACTATTTACAAGTATGTCATAATTTTAAATGGGATATAAACTTTATAATGTCATTTTACACTAACTGTAAGAAAAACATAATTTGTGTGAGAGAGAGAGAGAGAGAGAGAGAGAGAGAGAGAGAGAGAGAGAGAGAAGGAGGGTGTGAGGATATGTTTGTTTGTAAGTGTTGGAGAGTACACCATGCATTTTTTTTTACCAAAAACATTTTTTACTATAAATCTTAATTTCTGTTAAAAGATATATTTTAAATACTCACCTGCAATTGTGGAAAGCCAGGGTATTTTTTTTTAAATTTTGTTAATTTATGTTTTGCATCGAACGATATCATTAAGTAAAACGGTACCAAAAACAAAATAATAAAATTCATTACTGTAAAGTTGCTGTATTATTCAAGTTACAAGAAATACATCAATTATTTTTGCTTAAGAGCATCATATTTTTTTTCATCAGATCTATTATCTAAATGTTATATGATTTTGTTTCACAGGTTGCAGATCAGTAAGTATATACAATATAGCCGTCGTCTTTGTCTTATAGCATAGCACAAGTTTACTTTTAATCACAAAACTAACCTTCTAATCTGAGACTGTAAGATTCTCTTTTTCTTTGTTTTGTGGTATCTTTTAACACATACATGCATATGACAAACTTGGGTATACGTTCTGAATGTTTATTATTAAACTTTTAAAGGTGCATAGACACAGATTTGAAGTTAATATTTATAGATTGTAATAGCATTTTACATGAATTAATATATTGTAATAGCATTTCACATGAAAATATATTAAAAATCTTAGTTTATCTAAATGTTATGGAAACTTCAAATTTTTGGATGAACAATCTTTCGAAAGGTCAAATGCAATCTTACTGATTTAACATAGTAACTTGCTCATATAGCATATTTGAAGGGTATATTTCAAGTCATATATGGCGTATTTTTTATATGTTCAGACTAACTCAAATTAAAAAGATCTTTCTATTTGCTTTTGGTACTCTATATAAAAAAAGGTCTTTCCTGTAAATTACAAAATATAGTTAAACGCGTTTCATGGATATCCTTATTTCCCACTCGGATAAAAATATCAGACACAGTTTAAAAAGTCAATATAACCTTTAAAAATGGGGATAATTTAAGTTAAAAATCGGTAAAAAAATTAATTTGAACTAAGAAGAAAATATCATTTTAATCAACACTTAAATCTCGTATTTTATTTTTAGCTCAGAGACGACATCTACATGTATACATGTAGCTTTAGGATGCAATTTTTGCAATTATTGATTAGAGATATATACGGAAGCCCAATAGTGCAAATCAAAAATAAAGAATTTATTCAAAGGTTCGGGTTATGTTTCCATGCACATCTATGAATATCGTAGTTTAGTTTCAGTTTCGCTTTCTTTTATAATTTTGTTGTGTTTTTTTTTTCAATTAATAATTTGGTTTTTTTATTTAAAATTTCATTTTTCTTTATTAATTTTTGGTTTGAACTAGTGGGCTTACCGACGATTATTTGTTATATCACGGTAAGAATGAAGTAACAGACACCACAGAATATGCCATATTTGTTACTGTCTTTAGACAGTAAGGGTCAACTACTATATTGTACGACAAAGTAAATGACGTTAACTTTTACATCGTCAACTTCCCAATTTTTTATATAATTATATCCTTTAAACATTTTCTTACACCTCCTAGCGTCTTATTTGATACTCAAGAGCATGCTCCTAGTAAAATCGGTCTTTTGGTTGCACACGTCGGATATTATTACTTGTATTTTATGCTTTTCCCCGTTTTAGAAATGGTATCCGAAAACTCACTATATATTTACTACTATTTTGGGGCTAGCGTATACATGTTTTTCAAAGACATTGCTTTCGGAATGGAATTTTTTTTAATCGACATTCCAAAAGCATAAATCCAAAAATTCAAGAAATAATACTTGATGTGAGCGACCAAAAAAAAAAAAACAAAACGGCTTAAATGGAAGGTTTTTAAAACACTTGTGAAAATAACTTTTTGTGAAAATAAACACATTTTACCTAGCTGACACTACTTATCATTAATTTGGCGTTGAGAGGTTGACCAAACAATATTTTTGGTTTACACCGCGGCTCGTCATTGGAATGGGAATGTTCGGGTATACGCATGTACGTATTTACAAGCTCAGCGTTCAATAAAACACCAAGTTTCTTATCATGGATTTTTTACCTAATAAAATCTGTTATCGGTCGTGCTGTGACTGACTTTACCGGTACCAACTGTAACGCCGACGTATCCATGCTGAACTTGACTACGTAACGTTCCGCCTATCTGGTCAATATTGATTTGTAATTGTTCATAAATACTGCGAAATCATTTATTTTCGTTGGGGTATTTACAAGCTCAGCGTTCAATAAAACATCAAGTTTCTTTTCATAGAATTTTTCAGCTATTAAAAACTGTTATCGGTCGTGCTGTGACTGACTTTACCGGTACCAATTGAACGCCGACGTATCTATGCTGAACTTGACTACGTAACGTTCCGTCTATCTGGTCAATATTGATTTGTAATTGTTTATAAATACTGCGAAATCATTTATTTTCGTTGGGGTATTTACAAGCTCAGCGTTCAATAAAACATCAAGTTTCTTTTCATAGAATTTTTCAGCTATTAAAAACTGTTATCGGTCGTGCTGTGACTGACTTTACCGGTACCAATTGTAACGCCGACGTATCTATGCTGAACTTGACTACGTAACGTTCCGTCTATCTGGTCAGTATTGATCGATTGTTTATAAATAGGTTTGTTGTTTGTTTGTTTTTAATTTCACATTTTGCCTTGAGTATGATACTTTGTTTGAATACATTCAAAAGAGACAAACTCATTTCTGTGTCATCTTTATGTTAATTTGTGATGGTGATATAAAAATATTAATTAAAATATAAATTAATTTTTTCTTGCAGAATTTCAATTGCCCCGATGGTCAAACATGCCACAGAAGAAGATGCAGTATGTGATTTATTTATAACTGATAGTTTTACAGCAGTATTGCTATATTTGTTGCAATAGAGATTTCTCTTTTGAACGTCAAATATTCACAAGCCATCCCCCACGCCCCCTAAGCTCCTTTTTTTGAAAAAAAAATCCATATGTAAGTGTAAATTATTCTTGATATACCATTGCCGTAACGTATGGTCAGTGAAATGGGTACTGTGAGTGGGTGACACTATTTACCACAATTAGGCCAGGCGTCGGAATCAACACATGTGTACTTAAAAAAACGGGCTTCATATTCTAGCGGCTAAATTGGCGCAGGCAACGAGGTATACTCCCACTGCACATAAGGATCAACTCGATCCTTACTCCGCTACTCTAGATCGCATGCTCAAACCACGTAGCCACGTGGGCGACCAAAATATTTACATGAAAAATTTATTATTCAAGACCTTGTAAGCATGCTTATGATGCTATCTTAGAACTAAGACATATCTTAACACGGTCTTACGACACATCTTAATCTTAAGTGAAGCCATCAACGCTGTTGTAATATATATTATAAGTTCGCCGACACCGATATTAGATCAATCACCGAATCAAAATCTGTTTTTGAAATAATGAGGTATAAATAAATTTATAATTAAATTTTAACCAATTACAATGCCAAAGACATTTTTTGCTGTTCACTGACAGAATTAAAAATGTCAGTATACGCTTTTGCTGGTTGATGAAGACGATCGGGACTTAAATCTTCAGACATTTAGTTTTACATACATTAACATCTATTTATTTTAAAATATCAATTTTCTAAAACCAAATGGTTGAAGTAAAGATAACATTATTTAGAGTATTTTTACAAATTTCCAAGTATGATTTCAAGTTTTATTATATGAAATTAAGAAACTAAAGAAAAAATATTTCGTTATCAAAATCGGTAACTCCATAATTGTTTGCATGCTTCAAAACAACATTTATTAAGATTCTCCATGATTAGAAATTCAGTTTATCGTAAAATTAATTATACATCACTGATTTCTAAAAAACAAAATCCCTTTAATTTATTTGAGTTTTTTTCTTTAATTTGCCTTGATTCCAAAATTTGCTTTCGAGTTGAAATTAAAACCCAAATTTTCCAGGTATATATTCTTGTCTGGTGCATTCATTGCATTTTTTTTTACTTGACCAACTCAATTATTTTCCCATTTTATTTACTATTCTGTTACTTTTTTCATTCAGGGGAACTATGCGGATTTTCGGTGAGTATGTGTTTTTTAACGAGAGAGAGAGAGAGAGATTGAGAGAGAGAGAGAGAGAGAGAGAGAGAGAGAGAGAGAGAGAGAGAGAGAGAGAGGGAGAGAGACAGAGAGAGAGAGTGAGAGAGAGAGAGAATGGTTATTATTTTTTAACTCTTTGACAAATTAGATAAAATTTTGTTTTATCTTCAGGAAACTATATCGAGTTAAAATGAAACAACCGTAATAATTAAAATATTGTAAGACTAAGACTTCAATAAAAAAAAAAGACCTGAGGAGTCAATGAACATTTTTTAAAAGTTATATTTCTTGATTTTCCTCAATAAAATTTTGAAGGAACACGGAAAGGCATAATTTTTAAAGCTAAATGTCATTGATAGGGTTTCTGTCCTTCTGGATATTACTGTGTGTCTAGAGTTTGTTTACCTATACAAGGTAAGTTTTAATATTTATTTTGTTTTGGTTTCTAAGTTCAAATATATCATTGCTTTTTATATCCATTTTTATTTTATTCCATATTAAATAGAATTGAAGTTATTTTAGTGATGGAAATGGTAAATTGATTAAAAAAAACTAAAAACATTTTAAGACTGTAGTAGGGATACATGGATATTGATGCATTGTTTTCATGTACAGTGTATCTTAATTATATAATTAAAGTAGTCTTAGGGTATTTTTATAGTTGCAATGTAAACTTTCCAGTTTGCAAAAGAAAGGATGCGGGTAATGAGCAAAAATTAATCTAAAAAAGAATATAAAACAGTAAAAATTGCAAAAGGGCCTCATACAGATTGTAGGGAATTTCAGAGGTACCTCGGTCTAGAAGGCATCCCTAGTTAATCGGTCATACACGCCGTAATCCAATATTTATCAGGTTAATAGAACATTCATTTGTCAAATTTGGTATAAAGAAAATGGCAAAACACATGACCGCCATTATACGATCCATTAAAAAGGAGATTAATTACAAATATTGACAAAACACACTCAATAATTAGGCGAATTTTATGGGGAAAAGCAAACTGGTAAAAATCAGCCGATGTGATTTTTCTGATATTTTGTCATTTTGATTTTTCCTCATAAAATTCACCTGGACTGGTATATCTTTTTTAAAAGAAAATATCATACTTTTAGCCCAAAGCTTATATATTTTGAAATTTGTTTTCACATGTGAACCTTTACTGAGTCTGATTTGTTCATATTTTTAATTTCATTGATATATAACTAATAATTTCCAAGTCTATTTCAATTTCCAGGTCTTAGAAGAAAAAATTCTAAGAATTGTCCACTTTTCAAAACCTGTGACATAATTTTAATTCTTCTCCAAAGAAAAATGTTGTTTGTATCATCTGTTCTTAATATCAATTTATGTGTATGTAGCCTGCCTCGGTATAAAATTGACGAAAGTGTGGTGTAGATACAGTTAAACATACTTAGAAAAATGTATTCATGAAACATTTGTCTTAGTTTATTTGCTCAATTTGAACATACCTATAAGAGTTGTTTAAGTGGAGTAGACTTTATTAGTAAACATATTTTAAGCGTTGATAAAAGAATTTTATGAAAAAATATTTTGCCAATGATGAAACTCTCTCACATACACTTACCAATTTCCATAATTTCTTCTCATGGTTTTTTTTTCTCAAAGTAAGCGTTAAACTGTCAAAAATTACCGGTAAGACATAGGTTTCTGCACTGGTAAGACTTAAAATGCATAGTTTTCTGCGTCTCAGATGTTTGTGTCTACAAATTTTTTCTTAGTATTCACTTAAGAAATCGTTGACTTGCATCATAATTTTTTTCAAGTTAAAAAGAAAACAGTAGAATTCTATACAATATATTTCTTGCTCACATTGTCTATTGATAACCAGAATATATTTATGATGAACATCTTGACAACGATAAACAAAACCTTTTTAGAAGGCTGAAACACGTAAGAAAAGGTTAACATCAACAAAATACAAAATATGCAAAGTTTGGATATATTTAAAGTATGATTTTTAAGGAAATGAAGTACTTGTATTTTGATTTGAATTAACCTTAACTTTTATTTAAGATGGGCCAACCATTCCTATTCCAACCTCCTTCCCTACTCCGACTGCACCCTCGCAAATAGGATGTCAAAGTGTAAGCGAGTTTATGTTGATTGATTATATTTGCTTAAGTTTTATTTGACTTATGATATGTTGTGTTTTTTTCACTTTCCATCTTTTTTAGAATGCTGAATGCCCATCTGGACAAGAGTGTGTGAGAATCGGATCACAAAGGCAATGCGTGTTCGGTTAGTTAATCTAGAAAAGAGTCAAGAGTAATTTATTCAACACTAATTTCATTGGAAAATGGTCCGTAGGATTTTGAAGCGTAAATTTGTAATTATTTATATTAAAGGTGAAAGTTTGCGGGTTGAGGAAAACATATTAGTTATGTATTAAAGTGGAGTTTTCGTTGTCTAATTCGTATATCATGAAAAGTCATAACATTTTAGTCATATTCTTTTTTTACGTTTCTTTTAATGTAGTGATTTCGTAAGGAGAACATCAGCGTACACTGAGACATTTAATGGATTCGAACGAGATTTGGTAAATGACAATGCATAGTTTCCAGTTGAAAGAAGAAAGAAGCTTTATATTTGCTACGAAGTATGGATTTGCAAAATATTGTCACTATGATTGAAAATAAATATATCATCAGACAAGAGTTTTCTTTTTTATCTACAAAACACTATTGTTGATGATTGTTTATTATATTCCAAAGAAGCTATACTCACATATATGTTAAATTTATTACACTTTTGTGATCTTTTCGGTTATAGAATACCTCAACTAAATAAACCCCAATCGCATTACCGGGGTATGTACTACACAAAGACAGCAGACTGGTATATTCATAGATTGATAATGGAAACAAAAGGCCCAGTGGCCACTTCGAACACTTCAGCATTGTACTAAAAAAAGCTAAAATCAGTTTAGTATAATTGAAAAGCTTAATTAAATTAGTGGTCCGAACCTACCCCAGAAAGGAAAGGGCTATGATTTGAACAAAATTGAATGCACACTTACACGTACATATATTTTTTTTACTGTGACTTTTTACCTACAAGTTTGGTCTTTCATTGTGACCCTACCCTACCCCTGGGGCCATCTTTTGAACAATCTTGAGTCTACACTATCGTAGGATGCTTCCATGTAAATATAACCAACCATGGCTAAGCTGTTCTTGAGAAAATTTTTCCAATTTATTCCAATGTAAAACTTTTATCAACCATTGTGGCCCTTCCCTACACCTAGGGGTCATGATTTGAACAAACTTGAATCTACACCAGATGAAAATGCTTCCATATAGATATGACAAATCATGACTTTGCTGTTCTTGAAAGAAGATATTTGAAGATTTTTCCTATATATTCCAATGTAAAACTTTTATCGCCCATTGAGGTCCATCCTTCTCCGGGGTCGTGATTTAAATAAACTTGAATCCATGCTACCTAAGGATGCTTCCATATAAATATGACCAATTATGGCTTTGCTGTTCTTCAGAAGAATATTTTTGAACAATTAAAACTTTGATCATCCATTGTGGCCTCACCCTACCGCTGGGGAGTCATGATTTGGACAAACTTTGATTTTACTAATACCTGAGGATATTTCCATAAAAGTTTCATCTTTCATGGTCACTAATCCTGATTATCTCCCCTTGAAAAAGTGCGTCGCCATTTATTTGTAGGAAGTTGAAGCTCCATCACCCAAAGATATTCTGTTCAACGTTTGGTTGAAATTGGCTCAGGTGAGCTTAAAACAGTTGAATCACTATTGAGTCTTCAAAAAATTACATGTTATAATGATAAAAGAAAAGAAAAACAATAATTGTCTCCGGAGGAACTCAGAGGACATTAATTGTAATAACCAACTAGAGGTATTGTGAGCAATGAGCTCACTTAATGATACCCCGCCTCCCATATTGTTATAATGGCAAAGTCCATGTTTTGCAGTGGTCGGGAAACCCAAAATATTTGTCGGATCAAAAAGTAAAATAGGAGGTCACAATGGCAATATGTAATAAAGATTCTGTGAAAGTTTCATTAAATTTCACTCAGTGGTATAAGAGGAGTTGCGGATAAGAGATGGGTACCACAAAGCGTAACACACGGACGGACGGACATACCGATAACTATATACCCTCCCGCTTTTCAAGCGAGGGTATGACAATAGAATCCATGAAGACGAAAGACCATAAAATGGATGCATAAACATTCGTTGTGGTCTGTATGATCCTTCTTTCAATCATATGTCATAAACATATATCATAACAAGAAAAAGTCTACATATTTTAAAGTAGCCGATTTATGTAACTACATGTAATTAGAATATTTTTAAGGTTAAAGATTTCACTTTCTAACGTGGAAAATGTATGTCTCATATAAATCAAGCAAGATAAACTGTTGTGATGGAGTGTTTCTTTATTGAAAGGCAAATCGACTTACTCCAAATTAATTTTTTATGCAAGGAAATCAATCTTAGTTTCTTTTTTACAAAACTAAATGATGTTGAATAGACAGAAAGTTCTATTATCAAAATAATAAACAAAAGTTCTGAAATGAATGTGGATAAAATGATCCAATAAAATGTACAAAAAACGACGCAGTGAATATATTTTAGCAGCTTATTCCATGAAACTGATTTTATTAAGGATAGGAGGTACTATCCTGGAGACTGATATGTCATACGTATGTTGTTTACAATCTTTACATCATTTAAAACATGTTTCATGGAAGGAAACTGTTTTCTAGGGCACATGTTTATCATTATTTTAAGAAGAGTTTAGTAGACTCCACGTAAACAGGTAATGTATTAGAAAATCTGAGTGAGATAAGTACCATACCACAAAATGCTTTTACAGCCATGTTATTTCATCCATAAACAACCAGGTTTATCCAAAAAGCAGTATAAAAATAAGAGCGTATGTCTCTTCAGCTGACATGCAGAATAGCCAAACAGAAAAATAGGAATAAATTTAATTTACCAAAGTAAGATATTAAATAATTAATCCTTCAAAAATATAAGTAGCAGCATTCAACCTCCAAAGTCCATTAAATAATACAAAGAATCGTATTTATCTAACGTTGACAGAGGTGTTAGTGGCGTAGCAGCAGGCTAATATGGATAGAGAATGAGGTTTTCTTAACAACAAAAACGAACTTTTCAATCTAATCAAATGATATATTACAATTAAATTATACGATTTAACAACCAGCAAAATATACAATGTGTTATTACTAGGTAAAATACCCAAATATTGCATAATAAGGTACATAAATTAATGTCTGTCTTATTTTTACAAAATCTGTCGTAGCGGTGCAAGCTGTGTACCCACAGACCTGAATTGCCATTTCTTATTTCATAATTTTTATTCTGAAATATTTGCTTATATTAATCAAAGTAAAAAAGTAACTACTCTGAAATTATATAGGCATTACATGTACATTAACGTCTGACTATTTATTCGAACTTCATTTCAAAGAAAATTTAAATGAAAAGAAAAAAATATACATGGGGCTCTTTATGAATAAAATTAAAACTTTTTGTCGTCAGTTAAGGTTAAATGTAAAGAGGCATAACTGATGAGACTACGGGGATATGGTGTGGCCTAATTATCAATGCACCACAATTACTCGGCTAGAAAGGTTAATGCCTCAACAATGGAGACATCAGTCACTATTTACGATTTACAGTGTCAGATTAAAAGGTTATAAAATAAACTGTTTAAGGATTATTCAAGCGAGTATAACTTAAATTTTAATTCATTTCCTTGCTTGTTGTTTACGAGATATTTAACGCTAATGCAGGAAAACTCAAAAAGAAACAGCAAGAAAAATTAAGAGGATGAAAAACCATTAAAAATTTCTTGAAAGATTTTATTTTTAAAAAATTACAATAACAACAACATCATAATTGTAATAATAATAATGATAATATTGATTGATTGATGTTTTACGTCCCATTCGAGAATTTTTCACTCATGTAGAGACGTCACCATATACCGGTGAAGGGTTTCACAATGTTAATCGGCACTCGGGGCCATTGAGCATTGGGGGATCTTTATCATGCCAACGCCTGCTGTGACACGGGACCTCTGTTTTTAAGGTCTCATTCAAAAAACCCGCAACTAAATCGAGGTAAATTATTGACAAAAAAGTTGATGATACAAGAATATCAGCAGTCTCTTTAAAGTTATCATTTGGTAAGTTCTATGGTCGATGCAATGATCTTGTCAGCAAATTTATCATTGAGTCAAATGCTGACTAATGTTTTCCATACTAATTGTAAGGCCATTATTTACACACTGAATTGACGCCGGATTTTTTCCGTTATTTCCCGATCATGACAAGGACCATACAGCTTGTGTCCGGTCGGCAGGAGATGCTCACTCCTCCATAGCACTTGATTCCACCTCTCATGTTTTGGATGTCCGCTCAGCTTCTGTGACAAGGACCAAACAGCTTGTATTGTTTGGACTTTTGTGCCTGAATACTGTTCATTATCTTCATATATTTCATTTCAACAACACAAAAATAACAGATATTAGAAAAAATACTAAATAATCGAAAAACAGGGGGTTCTAGAATTCACAACAAAAAATTAGTATTGGTATAAAAGATGTTGAATATATTGATTTTCGTTTAATTCATCAAGGGCAAGAATAACATCGTCATTGTATCTTCTTGATAATTTATCTGTAAAAAAATTTCAAGAGTGTGCCAGTATTTCATCGTAATTGTGTTTTCATTTAGTACTAATTCCTGGACATCAATTGAAACAAGTTTGTTTTTCACAATTATTTGAATGATATGCAAAAGATTTAAAAGTACAACTTTTAACTTAAGAGCATTAAGGGTAATTTAAAAACATGCGATGATACCTGTATTAAAAACAAACGTCAATAAGACAATTCATTAAACGTGTCCATGATCAAATGATATATTACATAAGTTTTCCGAGCACACTTTTTGCGCAGGTAAAAAAATATAAAGTAGCAAAGCAGTTTACACTTCTGTTCAGTCTAGTTTGATCAGCTCAAAGGTAAAGTTATTTTTCAGTTTTTTTCATCACAAATATCTTTTTTCACCAAATTTATTTGCTCCTCTTATAAATCTTCTTAAAACTTGAACGCTAGCCCATGCAAGAAAACTTTAAGGTGTATTTGGATAGGTGATCAGTATTTTAAAACAAACAATCTTAAAAAATATTTATTTAATGTGTTTATAAGAATTAAAAAGAAATTGCGTGGAAATATAAAAAAAAAAAATTATTCGATGGTTTACTAATTGTTATGGTAGCTGTTATATTCTTTCTATTTGAAATTAACAACATAAATGCCTCATCATTAGTGTTATTTGTTCATACCTTGTAGTTCATTTCGAATTTCGAAGCAATTACAAAGCGCTCAATACAACTGCAGTGAAACATAAATTGGTCAAAAGCACAAACTTATTTTTATTTGACGACAAATATGTTACCAATTCCGTTAAGTATTCTTTGAAAGAAACAAGGTGACTTTTGTTGCATTAATATACTTTTATCACTTGCATGTTGGGATTATGCCTCCGAGTTGAGCATGCTCTACGAAAAAATTCTACAACAACAAAACAAAAAACCCACGCTTTAAAAAAAAACAAACAAAATTATGAAAAGAAATATATAGGCAGATTTCTTCGAGCACTTTTATTACTGACATCCCCAGCAAATACAATTTATTATGAAGTCGAATGCTGACTGACTTTATCATACTTATTGTGTGGTCATTAGGTACACAATGAATTGTATAGTACGGATTTTCCCGTTTGCCCGACCATGATAATTAGCAAACGGCGGTGTGACCATTCGGCAGGGGATGCTTACGAGATCTATCCCTGTTATTTTTAGCCCCTAATATTATATTGTTTCAACAGACGTTTGATTACTGTTCATATCTTTATATTTTATTTTAGGGATTTTAAATCATTTTTGAAAATATGTATCAAATCGAAAGGGTTAGAAAAGAGAAAATAAAAGTGTTTTAAAATAATCACGTTTCATGTTTTATTTTAAATATTAACTAAAATGTACGATTCGTAATTAGAAACCCCTTGAATTTGATTCCAAATTAATGTAAGCATATGAACCTTTCTTTTACCCTTTATTTGAATTCTTCTCTAGATTAAAGATGTCTCCATTGTTCCTATGTGTGTTGATAGTACTGGGGGTCAGTGTTAGCGCACAATTCGATACCGGATTTAACAGATTTGACAGATTTGGCCGCAGATGCCAAACAGTAAGTATATTGCATTAGTTCCGAGTTGTTTGAAAGTTTGGAATCACGGAAACATTATGTTTAAAAGAACGTTTTAAAATAATCACTGCATAGTTTCTGTCATATGGATTTGATGCCTTTACCTCTACTTGACATGTACCTGTATTCTGTTTTTGTTCAGACATCTATTGGAGACACGTGTCCGGGGTATCAGGTCTGTCTGGCAGGCACGTGCCGGGATGCTCGAGGTATGCATACCTTAACATTTGTGTAATGTGCGATTACCAATACTTCTCTCTATGGATTATCTGAAGTGGTTCTATCTAGTTATTATAGCTCTACTGATTTTTCACTATATAAGAGTAAATCAATATATTTTGCTGATTTCCTGAAAATCACCACAAAAAGACTGATTCCCTGCAGAAAGGTGTGTCAGTTTGATGAATTGATACACACCTATTCGGAACACCTAGCAATTTCTTTAAATCATTTGAAAAGTACCGATGTGTTCCAAAAAATCATGAATATTCACAATGCAGCTGTATAAGGAGGCGGGGCCTAATTTATACGGGAAATGTAACTTGTTATTATGACCAGACGTCATCCTTGTAAACTAATGTGCATTGAGAGCTATCCACAGATCACGTAACCTTGGTAACTTTGTAACAGTGGAAATTGTTTATAAAACAAAAAAATTTTTCTTGTAGATACAAGTATTTTGTATCTAATTGATTCTTGAAAATGCAAAGACATTATATTGAATTTATTTATTTTATTTACATTCTAAGTAATTAACATTTCCTTTATTTCCATTTCCTTTATAATTGCACTAGCTGTTTGAATAAGAATTGCAGTTACTGACTTTGAAAATGTCTAATTTTTGTATCGGTATAATAAAACAGTTAAAGTATATCATTGAGGGAGTCAGCAAGATTCCAGTTCCCCTCGAGCAAGCCTATTTCCCTCGGCGCAAGCGCCTCGGGAAATAGACTTGCTCTTGGGGAACTGGAATCTTGCTGACTCCCTCAATGATATACTCTAATTGTATATTATAACAATAATCCGATTCCCTGTGTTCAGTTGTCCTTATCTTCTGCAGTGTGTTAGTTATTGCAGTTTTCTTTTTGTTTCAGGAAACTTTGAGAGATGCTCAATGGTAAAAAAAACTTTTGGAAAGCAATTGCTAGATTATTCTAAATATTTATCAAGAGTTATGTTTTAACAAATTGTGGTAATTTGAAATTACATGTACCTTAAAAAGTATTTAATCACAATACGTAGATTATGTTATCCATCAAAGAAAATAAAGACTTGCATTATAAATAATTTTCTATTGACTAAAATGAAATAGACTCTGAAAAAACAGAAGGTAATAAAGAAAAATATAAGAATAATTTTCTCTTTCAGGGTGGGACATGCGAAAATTCCTTTACACACACGTGCAGAAAAGGATATTGTGTACCAAGTAGGACTTTTTTTATCATATGTACATTTTCTTACATATTTTCAGAGATTATGTCATACATGTATTCCATAAGTAGCAAAATAAATGAAATTTTATGTGCGTCATCTTTATGACCTAAAATGTATATTATACGAGAAAGAGTTTAAATACATTGGGTAAATATGTATTATTTAGTTATTGATATAATTAGATGAATGAAATCATACATTGTTAAATCTTTATTTCTTTCTATCCTTACATTGCTTCGACGTACGATTAGTTTATTACAGTTAAAATGATGATATAAAATTAAAAAAAAATGTTTTCTTACTTACAGCTTTAGGAACATGTAGATTGGTGAGTATACACATAAAAATATCAATTCATTTAAGCACAATATTGTCTCAGCTACGTTATTTTCATTTTAAGAAACTCAACTAAACGAAAAAATATTTAATAGGCAGTAAGCGCATAAAAACAATAAAATCTAATATTTAACCCCTATTTCTTTTTCGCTTACATTATGAACTAGGTGGTCTTTTTTGACGAATGGACAAAATTCAGAAATATGTTTTGCTTTTTTTTTTCTTTTTTTTTTTTTTTTACATTTAAGCCACCTAAATCTCTATAATATGCTATATTTTTGGCATCACTTTGATTGATTGATTCCTTGTTTAACGTACTGGTAGAGATTTTTTCATTCATATAGAAACGTTTCATTATTTTGCAGGATCGCGACTGCGGGATTCGGCAAAGATGTAATTTGGGGACATGTGTAGCTGGTATGATCATTAGTTGAATAATTAAGTCTTAATACATAATGCAAACTAACCTTCATTATGTTTTGGAACGAATGTAAATCAACAAATTTATTTGAAATCTAATCTCAATTATATTTTGGCAGTAAGAATGGAAAGTTGTCATAATCTTTTTCAGATACCACCAGGGAATGCCGATCGGTAAGTTAAAAAAAATTAAAGTTGTCATCATAAGTGAAATTTATTCTGCATTATTTAGATTAGATTAGATTGTCGCTAATTCTGGGTCTTGCTAAAATTCCACTTTTAAATTAAAAATGTTTAAGCGATCTCAGTCAGAGGTCTAACTTTGATTTGTTCTACTGCTTGGTAAACTTAAGCAATTTCAAATATTTAAAACACATTTATGAAGAAAAAAAATGATACATATTTTTCATTCTTTGTAATAACAGGAACGAGACTGCGGATTTGGTTCCCAGTGTGTAGGAGGCAGATGTTATTCAGGTAAAGAATATCATGCTCACAACTATGTACTTGTATGTACTTGTTAATGTTTTGATCTTTGTAAAGTATTTTATTTTGAACTTCTTATCAATACAACTTTCAATTAACTATGTCATAATAATTTTGTTCAAGTTTAAAGTTTAGAGTATGGATGATGTTTAAAATATCTTTTTTATTTCAGATTCAACACAGTGCAGGAGAGTAAGTGGAAAATTTGTTACACATCTATAGATCCTTGTTTAAAGATTTATTTTTTTGTATTCAAATGTAAACCAATATCAAATAATATAAACACAACATTGTAATCTATATCATTTTAATCATTATTGAAGGTGTGGCGCTCAGAATATTCAAACGTTATTGCACTGAAATATTTATCATAAAATTCTTCCAATAAACATGTAGTTAAATATCAAATTGATGCAATTTCAGGACGTGGACTGTGGACCAAATCAAAGATGCCGAGGAGGAACTTGTCTCGCAGGTGAGATATGAGAGCTGTGTAATATTTTACTTTTTATATAAACTGGGTATTAGAGACACCCTAAATTAGATTTTTTAAGAAAACAACATGCAATAAGAGATTTGCTTTTCTTTTCCAGACACACATTGCAATCAGGTAAGAAGATAAGAGATTCAAAAGAACTTTATCCCTCTTAAGATTTATATTTTTGGCAATTATTGCAAACTTATACTTATCTGAAAATTATTTGCATCATTGCATTTTCAATGATTTTAGAAGCTCTTCAAAAATTGATTTTTAATTAATTTTAATGATTGGGAATTATGGATATTTATTATTGATACAAAATGTATATTTTGGATTATGAAGCCATCCAAAGAATAATGTGAACTGATACGTGTAAACATTCGATTGCTTTCTCTTTGTAAATCCTATCTTTAAGATTAGCTTGAGCAAGTTATCAAAAATAACAGTAAAAACGATATATTTTTATTTTTCATTTAAATGCAGGATAATGATTGTGGATTCGGTCAATACTGTCGATTCGGCACCTGTATGGAATCAAACATAGGTAATCATAAAAACGAAAGAAATCAGTTTTCAAAGTCGAAATTTAAACACGAATGTCAGTTAAATGTTACATTTACTTTACAAAAACAGAAATGAGTTTTTGTACAATTATGTGTTTTTTAGGAGGTCCAATTATTCCTGGGGGTATGGGAGGACGATGTAGGAGGGTGAGACATTATATTCAATATTAAACTGCACATCTATCGTCATCTTCACCTTTATTCATAATCTGAACAGCCTTATATAATACATTTTAGAAAAGCGCTATTCAATGTACTTATCACCTTATCAATATGTTGAAGCCGTATGTGTTCTTCACTGTTGGGTGTAGTTGTATTGCTGTGTCCATTATTTCCTTTAACTAAAACATAAATGTTTTGTAACTGTAGACCAGAGACTGTGAGTTGTACGAGCGATGCTTTAACGGTTACTGTATGCCAGGTATGGTGTATTAGATTAACTTGATATATTTTTGTCTGACAAAATAAATGAATATAAAGCCTTAAGCGTCAATCTAAAAATAGCTAAGCAAATGTCAGAGTAAAATTTACTAAAAAAAACCCCTCAAAATTAAGATTCAATTTTGAGTAAGCTTTGAAATATAATACACTCATTTCCTTAAACTCTACTTTGTTTCAAATATGATTTATAGTTTTTGTGTTTTTAAAGTTCATAAACCCTCTGCTTACTCATATAAAATGTTGCTTGAACCTAAATGATTTTTGATTTTTCAATAGAAATTTATTTTATAAGTAAATTACAAAAAATTATAGCATAGCTTGCAGGGCAAAAATTGGACAAAAAAGACACTTCAACTAGGCATATATAAAGGATGTTAGACATTTATGTCATTAAGAGTTACCTCTCTTATCAGAGCATCAATGAACCTTAATCTTTCCCTTAGGTCAGAACCAGGGCTCCTCTTACTGTGATCTTTACCGTGGGGTGAGTCTTGATTACTTCATCGTTTTAGATTCCAACCTCTTTTGCTGATATTTCTAATTTTTTAAAGGAATTTTAATTCGCTTAAATGGACAACTAAAATCACAATAAAAGAAAGATGAAATACCTTTTTATCAATATGATTTTTGTTAAAATAGAATAGTAGTCGTAACATATATCCATATATAATAATACATTTTTAATGCTTTAGAGAAACTGTCAGCTAGGATACCAGTGTTTAAACAATCGATGTGTACCTATGGGTAAGTTATTCTAGATGGAATATTGGGAATTGAAAAAAATAAATGAGAGTTCTGTTTGATCATAATTCCGTTTAAATCTTTGAATGTGGGCAACAAAAACCATAATATTTATTATTTACTTTTTTTTTTTCAGGTACAGAAACTCACCAGGAATATTGTAGAAGCGTAAGAAAAAATAAATATTAATCTTTTAATTTCTTTTATCATGACAAAGTAAGGCTTATTTTCTTAAAGTAGCTGATGATTTCTATTTTTAGAGTCGACAATGTGAATCTGGCTACCGCTGTGTGAGAGGGCGCTGCACACCACGACGCCGTAAGTTATTTTGCATGAAATCAAACACGAAAAAGAAAAGAAGGTTACATTTTTCCCCTGAGGAACGCCTAATACAAAATAGTTTCTCAAAGATTAGAATAAAAAAATTTCAGTGCTTCTTTTAACGTAACATTAAGTAATTATATTATGTTATATTAGTTATATTATTTTATATAATATTATTTCATTATGCGTATTTTAATATAATATGTCATTGCAGTTTAATACCGGATAAAGGTGCTTACAAAAATGATGCAGGAGAAGACCCAGGTTGAGAATAAATCGAGAGGCATGTACGGACAATTCTTTTGTGGAGAAAGAAAGACAATAGTTGTGACGACATAGTTCTTAATAAATTGAATAAAATTTTAAAAAGTGCTTTTTTATTTACTCAGGCGGTTAAAGGGCTTAAAATGTTATGTCATCGTTATCTGTATATATTTCTTTCTCTGTGATATCTCTTTTAAAATTAATTGAGTTGATACCTTGATCATTCTACCGGAATGTAAATGTCGCCAAGCGATAGGACTGGAGCTAAGGAAGCCTAATATGCATATAATTATCGTGCTTTTACGTATCTCTGTCTGATGCTCAGGAGACCTAATATGCATGTAAATCTCGTGCAGCTGTCTTTGTGTTTGACGTCAGTGGGCGGGGACTACTAAAATTGACATATAAAATCTTTGTTTTTTGCAAATTAACATGCATTCTCTGTAAGCACCAAAAAATTTACTAGGAAACGACATATCTCCGATTTTGATGAAATTTGCACCACAGGTGCACCTTGGTACAAAACCAGCATATATGGTGTTAGAAGTTTCCCACGTGCACCCGGTTGCCATGGAGATGGATCCATTGAATTTGGCCATTTTCGGCCATTTTTGACCAAATAAAAACATGAAAATTTAGGAAATATGAATGCATTTTTATCTTTATGTATTGAAAATGCCCAAAATTTCAGCACACAGTAGAAATAGATAGGGGATATAGGATCTAATAACTAACTTACCTTGTCGTCGGTCATTTGCAAATTTATTTTGTTTAAAAACACTATGATTGTACACGAAAGTACTCTGAGGTTAACATCGAAAATATACCTCAGTTTCCGATTGACAATATCTATGTGGTTGTTAGAGACCAGGTCCTCCAACAATCTATTGGAATTCCAATGGGTACCAATTACGCCCCCTTATTTTTGTATTCATATGTAGCAGAATTTGTCCAAAATATTATACGTGAAAAGAAGAAAACAGCTGCTATGACCGTCAGCTTGACATTTAGATATATCGACAACGTACTGTCAATTAACAATGGTTATTTCCATTCTTATTTTGATACAATATATCCCTGTAAGCTTGACACATCTGTTTTATATTTGGATATTTTACTTAAAAAAAGACGTTAATGGTAATCTAACAACCAAGCTCTATGATAAACGTGATGATAAACTTTTCAATCGTCAACTTCCCTTACTTATTTGCGGCAATATTCCTTCTTCACCTGCATACGGAGTTTAAATCTCTCAGTTTATTCGATACGCAAGAGCATTCCTTACGAATGTATAATTTCTAAAACGATGTAAATTATTGACAAACAAGTTGATGACACAAGAACATCAGCAGTCTCGTTTCAAGACATCGTTTCGGAAGTTCTATCGTCGATACAATGACCTTGTCAGAAAATACAATTTATCATTGAGTCAAATGCTGACTGACGTTTTCATACTAATTGCTAGTCTATTATTTATACACTGAATTGACGACGGATTTTTCCGTTATTTCCCTATCATGACAAGGAGCACACAGCGGGTATGAGCGGTCGGCAGGGGATGCTCACTCCTCCATAGCACCTGATCACACCTCTGTTTCGGAGGTCCATGTTCGCTCTGCTCCTATTTTTATTGTTTTATAGACAATTGAGCTTGAATACTGTTCGTCATCTCCATATTTTTCATTCCGAAATGAACTTCGACACGGTTTTAGTTCAGGGTCAATCTCTAAAACCAGTGAGAGATACTGAAATGTTCCCTAAGAGCTTTATCCAGCAGCTCTAAGATTGTAAAATATGTTAAGTTACTAAGCCACAACACACGATATTTAAAACAAATCACATTTGCTTCAGTTACATGTATTCAAAATGTCACTTCTGTATCATTTTAAGAGGTTTTCGCAATTATTTCAGTCCTAAAAGTACATCGTAGGCCTCTTAAAATATAATGAAATATTCATGTAAAATTCTATTTATCTCTTAAGTCGGTATAAACCCATCATATTAAAAGGACCCAATTGACATTTATCTACAAATTATCAAAGTTCGATAAAGAATAAAGATACTCTTGGAAAGAACAGGATCTTTATATCTAGTCACGAATACCGATTATTTTGGTCTTGTAATTTATTTTCCATTCATTATCTAAAAGCATGTGTCATGTCTCAGTTTATTTGCTATCTAGGACAAGAAATTACTCGTACAACTCAAAGTTGCACCGTTGATTTCCCAAAGCTCCTAATTTATTTCTTGACTTAATTTCTTTTAAAATGCTTCTTCGTGTAAAAAGCTGAAATCATAAAATATATTTTACATAGAAACTTTCATGTTTCTCAATTTTCGCAGAGTGCACTTTCTAAAGTTCTCATCGTTTTAGATTCTATAAATCCGCGTTTTGCTTATGCTGTCATTTGGAGATTTCACAAATCGCTTCTAATTTTATATTATGCTAATCATCATTAATGTCTAAGATTGTATATACTTGTAAAACCTTTGTATGGTGCAATTGTCATTTTTTAACAATAAAGTTTCTATGTCTTCAAGAAACCTTGGCTTACATAGAAATGCATTAAAGGAGAATTGATGCAAGGTCAGCTTTCAATGTCAAATTCTATTTTGATTTGTAATTAATTAAACTCCAATTTAATGAGTTTCTGAATGAGGAGCAAATATCCTAAAAATTCTGTATTAGAAAAATATCTATGTATTTATTCCAATAGGAGAAAAGCTCTTGATTCTATTTATTGATTATGCTGAGTGACCCCATCCCAAACTGATATGTTTGGATGACTGAAACTGCATTGTTTCAAAAGATACCCCAAGAGTACTCAACGTCTTAATAATTATTTCATAAAGAATTCCACGAGTAATGGGATGAAATCATTGAATATTAAGAGTTGTTCTATACATGAAGGCGTTTAAAGGCTGTTATTACGTTTGTTTCTTTCAGTGGATTCTGAATTATTCCCTAAAGAAAACCCAGGAAGGCAAGGTAATTATTTTCTCAATTATGTGTTCGCATAAAGTGCAGTGCAATGCATAATTACATGTAGTACAGGTAATTAACTTCATTCCATGGTATGACTTTAACGTTCTAAAATGATATTTTTAAAACTGAAAACGATTGATACAATTCTAACAAGTTTTGTCGTTGAAAGTTCCAATGGCAAACGAAATGTTCTTAATGATTTTGAATTTCTCAAAGTTAGCTACGGTTCTGAACCAAACATAATATCTGTGCTTATAATGAGAATCTTTGTCTTTTATACCTCAGTTATTATACGTCATACCTTTTGCAAAAACATCGTATTGAGAGCTACTCTAAAGAAGCATGCAAGAGATAGGATCTTGTCACCAGCTGTCAGAGTTATAGACTTAAGGCTGGATTTTGAAGTTGTCTCCAAGATACATATACGTCTTTCCAAAATATCATGCTCTGTCTCACACAACTCTTCATTCTTCATTATTCCTGTGCAAGAAAGACGTGATATGAAGTAAGGCATAGGTACATATATAATAATTCTATAAAGAAGAGGCAAGGAAAATTAATTGCATCTTTGTATGATTTTATTGCATGGGGGATGAATAAGTTATAGGTTTATGTTCACAATTCGTATACAGAGCAATTTTAGATGATCAAATTTCAACTATATAAGCGTAGGTTTATAATAAAGAAATGAACTGTCTTGAAGTAAATCAATATTATGTTTGCCTTCGCCTTTGACTGAGAAAGATCTGTGATTTATGAGAAAAAGGAAAAATGCTTAGTTCTCTTCATGGACTTCGCTCAACACCAAGATGAGTAACATACATAACATGAGCCATGACTTGAAAGCCAAAAATAAAGTGTACTTATAAAAACAATCATACCATCGTGGCATATTTTATCAATTAGTGTTTTCTCAAGTTTTATTTAAATCGAAAAATTCATATAAATTTTTCTAATTTAATTAAATTTTGTTGGAGGACAGATGCATTGCATATACATGAAATACAATGTTGTATATCATAGTTTGAATATTTTTGAGAACGTTGTTATATCAGGAAAATATACATATGTAATTTAAAAAGTACATTTTATGGCAAAAAATACAAATTAAGTTTGGATATTTAGAATTTCACACAAGGTACAGGATTGTAACTGTGAAAGAATTCACTTTGTCACACAAGATTTTCTCGTTTATTCAGTGTAAAACAGTTTTTGTGTAGATGAAAAAAAAGACATGGAAACGTCGGTGAAAATGCGCCCTAACTCGGTCACTTTCAGCGACGATTTCAAGAATATACTTCAGTGAAATGAAAATATATGTTATTTCTTCATTTTTGGATGAGTTCAGCCACCTAGTATTTACCCTACAATATTATAGAAAGAATGGTCGTGTCCATGTTTTTTGTTATGGGAAATCCAAAAGATGTGCCACGTCCGATCAAAAAATAAAAAAGAAGGTGTACAATGGCACTATTTAAGAAACATTCTGTGAAAATAACTTTATATTTCATTCAGTGGTATAGGAGGGGCTACGAATAAGAGATGAATGCCCCAAACCGCAAGAGACGGCCGAATGTACAGACAGACGAACGGACGGACGTACAGCTAGGCGGACAGAAGGACATCCAGATCACTATATACTCATCCACTTTTCAAGCGGGGGGAATTATAAATATTTCATGTAAAACAATGATATTTGAAAGATATCAGATATATCTTAATTTACCTGTGTCTTTTCTGCTTGCTCCTGGGTCAGACTATAGCTTACGCTCATGTTTCACAGTTACTGAATATTAATTATTTAATTATTAATTATTAATAATTATTATTAATTAATTATATAAATAAGCATGTATCCTACAAAGTAGTGAAAGTGCATACTGTTTTATTCCCTTCTGATATGGGACAGACATATAACAGAAACATACCATTTCTCTTTAAGGCAAGGTCAAGTATAGAGTCAAATGGAGGTGTCTCATCATACATCAATTATTCATAATGCAAAGTCAAAGATATCATATTTCTCTTAAAAGGTAAATCGAATTTGAAATTAGTTAAGATTAATGGATACTTAAGTCACAACCACTCTCTATCGCACGTCATTGTGATCTGCATAGAAGAAACGTCGCTTCTGCAACATTAAAGGGTATGTTGATGTTGTATGTTAAGGATTTCTACTCAACATCAATTTTTATTGCAGTTACCAAAAGAAGTGCAAATTGCATTAGCTCGCCTCTGTAGAATATTTTTTCATTAGAGTTTCGATCGGCGTGTCGTGACATCGGTTTATTTACGTGTCTCCTGAGATGTATCTAACTCTCTCAATTTTCTTCCATAAAAACAAATGCAAATAATGGAAAAATTATACTGAAAGCAAATTTCTAGAAAACATGTTTATTTCCTTAAATGTGGATAGTACTGAAACCTGAAGGATTGATTTGATCCACCTGAAGGTAATGATTTTCATTATGTATCATATAATAAGACTTCGTTAAAAATTCACATGGAATCTAACTACCATTCCTTAAAATAATTCTTTTATCGATAATACATGTTCAATGCAAATTGTTCGCAGAGTACATAAAGACTTTTAAACCCAGAGGTGGGATCAGGTGTCCTGGAGGAGTTAGCCTCCTTTTTTGCCAACATACGCGTTGTGTGCCTCTTGTCATGATCGAATAAAATTCATCGACAATTAAATATTTTTAAAAAATATGGACTAATAGTGTGATAGAGACGTTACTCACCATTCGACTAAGATTTTGTTTGCAAATAGGTTTTTTGAGTCGAGTAAAAAAAATGCGAAATGTTGACTTTAAACAAGATTGTTTCTATCTTTGCATCTACAACTTTTTTCATAAGAAGCCTGGCATTTTATAAGTATCGAATGGACTGGGAAAATCTGTATAAATATCATATTCAGGTGTTTATAATATACTGGTTCATAAAAATGGAAGATATCGATAGAAAGTTGGTCATCACATAATATATTAAGTTATTTGGTTCCAATCTTTGTAAAACATCCAAATAAGAAATATAGTGTCAGACTCTTTGGTTTCCCATGATTTAAAACCAGTTAGACTTGGATGCATCTCAATTATCATAGGGTAAAAAAAACTTATGTTAATTGATTAAAATATATAATATGCAATATTTCTAATGAATGATGTAAAATAAATGAATTGAAGGTCACAGAAAGACGTCTCCTTTTCCTTTTTTTAGTTTTAAATAAATTTTATAGAAGTGTTATGAAAAATTACCCTAATTAACTATGATTGACGTTAGTTTGGTGTACTTTTGGTTAGGGAGATAACAGAGAGATACATGAACTGATGTACATGTAGCAGGGACACTAGGAAGCAATTGTATTACAAAGTGAAATATACATAGCATGTACTTTATCATGCTAATTCTCCTCATCATAAGACATTTTTAAAGGAATTAAGGTTCTGAAGTTAAATGCTTTTGGACTCCTCACAGGAGTTCCCATTATTATACCCCCCGCTTGAAAAGCGGGAGGGTATATAGTAATCGGTATTTCCGTCCGTCCGTCCGTCCGTCTGTTACGCTTTGGGGTACCCATCTTTTATCCGCAACTCCTCTCATACCAGTGAATAAAATTTGATGAAACTTTCACAGAATCTTTATTACATATTGCCATTGTGCACCTCCTATTTTACTTTTTGATCCAACACATATTTGGGGTTTCCCGGCCACAGGAAAACATGGACTTTTTCACCAGTTAAAACCATATGGGAGGCGGGGGGTATCATTTAGTGAGCTTATCGCTCACAGTACCTCTAGTTTTAGCACTTAAGCTGATAAATCTATCAAAACATAAAAACATGCCGCTTGCTTTGTCGTGGTTATTTTTAACAATATTTGTTTTCTTTAAAGGCTTTACAAGCTTTGCTTGTTTGCAAAAATAAACTTCGATGGATTCGTTCTAGATACTAATAGCTTCTCGATTTCAAACTACTTCTAAAAAAATTTTTGTCGGATAGTTTTATAACTGTTTTATCAGATCTTGAGTTAATTGTGTGTTGAATGTAACAATATCCGATTCATTGTGTCTTCATTACAAAGGTTTATATCAATCAATAGCATTAGATGTTGGGATGTTTTATCTGTAATGATATTTTCCTTTAAAACAGATTCTGTTACAGGGCAAGCTTTTAAACGATAAGGACTTCACTTCTCCATTGCCTTGAGTGCCAATACCGAGATACTCTCGATATATATAATTCAAATTATCTTTTTTCCGTGTCACTGTAGTCTCACTAAAATCTCAACAGAGCTTCTGCAAAATTGTCGCATATTATAATTTACAGAAAAATGAAAGATTTCGAACACACCAGTAAGAGTATTTTGAAAATACAAGCATTTTCCTGATTTCGAAATCCTTTTAAAAATTCATATGTCGGTTCCTTCTCATTGAGTACAAATCATTAGAAAAAAATCATTCTTAGGAACCGAAGCTGCCTTGCTGTGATTCTTAGTCTCTTAAATACTCTCTTTTCCTTTTTAATATATCCTACAGGGTTCATTAACGTTTGGATATGCACCCTTTACTTAAAGGCATGGGTTGTCATTAAATTTCAATATATAACCATTGAAACATTTTAATGTACGTAGACTCTAGAAATTTCATAGAGGGTTTACATAGAGAAACCTTGATTATCGTATGAATTGGTGCTATAACACGGAGGAAACGCCTCAAAAGGCAAACCAATATTAAATCTTTTTCAGATCTATTGATTTAATTTTTGAAAGATGTTGTCAAAATAATTGTAGTAAATGTTCTGTATTTTCAAATAATGCATCAAGTTTTTGTCTAAGTTGAAAAACTAAAGCACTGTGCATTACATAAAACAAATTTTCTTTTTCCTTACAATGAAAATAAATGGACCAGAAGGGGAACCCCCTCCTACTTATGAATTTTAATATCCTCCATCTATGACGCGTGTAACATCAATATTCAAAGAATATCCAGGGATATATTCTTTGATAAAAATGTTGTTAATCAAGTGAACGTCTGCAGTTACTCCAACACCTTCCGATTAATTACCATCATCGATTTTACAAATTTCTATTTACAACCTCAATGTTTTACTCTAACGCCCTATGAACGGTAATGTAAGAAAACAAAACAGAACACCCGTTACCAATTTTGACTTCCAAATAATAGTAAAGGAGTGTTCTTAGATGACGCAATCACCTTACACCCCCGTATTAGCATACATAATGATATTTTATGAAGATGCAATCGAAGTGGTGATATTATATGATTATTCTATTATAGTAGTTCATATTTCATCTGTGACTTGACTTTCCACTGGTATGTAATTTTTTATGGTTACTTTTCATATCATCTTTATGCTTGCTTAAAAATTGAAATTCTTTCCAAAAAAATTCAAACAGGATTTATTCTTGTCATAAAATTAAAACAAGTACAAAAATTATCACAGTATGAAAAATTTGACAATTTTGATGTCAGAATTGTATTTCTCCTCTCTTACACGTTTTTCCATAAAATCTATATCAGGGGAAAATTAGTGTGATTTTAATCCAATGTCACCCAACATAGCTCAATATACCAAATAAAATACAAAACGACATTTTTTTTTCTACTCAAATATTCGGAAAATATATCCATCTTAATTCATATGAGAACATGCAAAAGAAAAATGTCATAGAGGCATATGCTTGAAATAAAGCTTTGACGATCTTTAAAATTTGTATCGCACATTTTCGCATTTCAAAGATTCATAAGTTTAAAAAAATCTTGTGTATCTCAAAAATCCAACATTTATTAAGTTAAAAGTACAAGGAAACATAATATCCCTTTCTTTAAAATATGTCAGAGACAGCTAGGGGGCATTTATAGTATAAGCTTTCGTTTTAAAAACAATCTATTTTGCGATCCTTTTAGGAACTCGTATTGCATTTCATTTGTCTCCTCAAATAAAATAAGGTAATAGTTTTAAAATGTTATATTCATTTTGATTATGATCAAACTGCGTAACATCATATGTCAAACACAATAGGACACTTTCTGTTAACAAATATTAAAAGATAAGATGTGCATTATATTTGCATGAATAGTTTTTGCAGGTATCAGATGTTTAATCAGTGCTTCTCTTTTATGGCAATGTTTGCTGCCAGTACACCATAGGTACTTCTGAATTAAAAAGCCTACTTCAGCTTCTCTGTATGACTTGGCATTAGTTTCACATGAGAGACACAGGATATTTCTGCTAAGTAATAATGGGTCTGTAGTCTATTGAAGAGTATTGTCTTATATTCGTATAACACATGGCACAGCCTAGTCTTTCTAGACATTTTGGTATAAAAAGGAGCAATAATCGAGTTGGCATCGTAAACCGCCATACGCCTGAAGCTCTGTTATTAAAGGGTAATTGATTTATTTCCCGAGTGTATTTCGCAACCCCGAAGAAGTGTTCTTTAGAATTAATTTATCGCCTTGACAAACTCATATGACAGATTTTACAATGACATATCTTATTCTTTTGAAATACTCAAATGGACGCATCCAAGCACATCCCCTGTTATTGTTCATTTATTAGATAATTATTTTATATAAATGTATTAGGTTTTAGATTTGTTGTAAGTGATATTGGTGTGTATTACCAGTACAAGGTCGCACACAGTTGAATCCTATTTACTCCAATCTGCAATTTTATTATTTGATGCTTGACATGAGAAATCAACGATGTATATTTTGCAATGAATGTCAAATATTCATCAACACAAAGCTGTAAATTGATCAATTATTCATTGCTTTTACCCTGTGTCTCTATATTTCATTTTAGATTTCATCATGAACTACAACATGCTAGGCGGTCTGCATCTTGTCCTCGTCGTAACTGTCCTAACGATGCTTATACATTGGACAACTGCAATATTTTCAGGTAAGTGAACTTTTATCGTATGAAAGATTCTACGGTGCAGGTAACTAAATAACAGGAAAATTTAGATGGCAGTTAAGAAAGCTTTAATGAAATGATTGTTGTTTCATAAAAGACGTAATTTAAGCGTCTTTGATTGGAATCTAAGTATTTTGATATTGTTTTTGACTTGCTTTGACATTCGTTCCTTTTGAAAAAACTATGGGGTTTTTTTTATGTCATATTTCAAATCATTTTAGAGATCGTTGTTTAAATCGGGTATTTTTTGTAGACGAGTTTCCACCATATCGTTCATTGTCATCGGAAATCATTGTAGAAAACGAAATGTTACCTACAAATAAACGGTAGTTATGCTTATTTAGCTGTAATTGTTTTTAAAAAAAATATCATATATAATGTTATATTAACGTTGATATTGTTCTTTTCCTTTGTGAACACCTGATCACACCTCTATTTTGCTCCTCTCCGCATTGTATTGTTTCTGAATGGACTTATTGAGCTTCAGTTATGTTAACTTTCTACATATTTCATTAGACTTTGAAATGAAATATATGGAGATAACGAAAGGTATTAAATTTCAAAGGTCTATTAAACAATAAAATAAATAAAATTATCAAAGGGTTTTTTTGTTTAGATATGCTGTGTTATCATATAACTTTGGAAATAACAGACGATATTCACCTAGTTATTCGCAACGGAGAAATACATACTTCCCTAAAAGAAGAAGGTTTGTATATAGATATAATAATAATACAGAACATACTATACCTCTTCTATAGAGTGTACGTCATCCTTTTAACTCGCTATCGAGACATAATAACAGTCATATGGCCAAGGCTGATAATTAGTTCCATGGTGTTGTAAAAGGAAGAAAACCCACCTCTTAGATGAATTTTTCAGTACGTTAACGTTTAATCTGAATTTTATACCAAGATGCACGAAAGATACATTAAATTGTTCAAAATCATTCAGATCAAAATTTACTTCTTTTTGGTTATATGTTATACGCAGGAGCGTGGTGTTATTTTCACCGAACTTGGGTAGAATTGATTAAAAACATAAATTTTCAAAATGAGTCTATTTCCTTATTTTTTTTGCAAGCGTTGCTACTGAGAGAAAAAAAAACAAACAAACAAAATGAGTAATATATACAATATTTATGAATACTGCGTGAGATTGACGGTAACATTTAAAATTAATGTTTTTAATCAATTTCACACAATTTTGGTGAAAACAACACCATACACCACACACAGTGCATTGTTTATATACAGTTTTTCTTTCAAATATTACAGGTACAGTTCCTACTGGCGACCATGGGAGAGCCTTCCAAACACAAACTGCTATCGTCAGCGGTGCTCTACGTCCTCAGACTGTTGTCAACGTCATAATATTTGCGATCCCTACGTCAAAGTTTGTCATGATTGTTGGCATGGTTACAAATGTCAAACGTCCAATGACTGTTGTAGTCGTTATCCATATTGTCACCCCCATAAAAAAGAGTGCTATAACTGATAAGCATCAGCTTCCCCCATGTCCACCGCTGCGACGTATCGATAATCATCAGAATTATTATCAATTTATTTTTGTGCTGCTATCATTTTCATAATAAAGCTTTAAATGGTAACATCAATTGCGTTCAGTTATCATAAAAGAATTAATGGATATTGCATGCTTTGATAAATTATCAGCAGCAGGATAAAAAAGTAGTATGGATTATGCATTGTTTATTCTAAATAATCCAAAAAATATGAAAATAACGGTTGGACAATGCTTTACATTACTTTAAAATATTATCTGTATAAATACTAGACTGTAAAACTATTGCTTGTTTTTTTTTTTCTTTGATAAGTTCAATCAGAAGAAAGCATCAAAGGGTTCCTCTTTTAACCCTAATCTAGCACATGGTATACCTTAAGGAGCACTCCTCGAAGATAGATTAACTTTATACATGTAAATATTTTCATTTCGAAAAACTTGCTAAATTTATTGAAAGAATATCACCTCAAAAGGTGTCCTGTAATTGTCATTATTACCAATAACAAAATCTACCATCTCTTTCTATCAAATGATCGAAGTTTTTCTGTCATTTGACAAAGCAAAATAATTGAAGGCAACAGGAAAACAGAGAAGTAAGTCATTAATTATTAATATTTTTAACCTACGAAATGCCATTTTTGATACATCATTCCGAAGTGAAAGCAATGAAGTAAGTTCTAAACCATATTGATGAATGACACTTTAGAGGCTTTGGTGGAAATATGCCGCAAGCATTATATAAATAAACTGTATTTTATAATTTTGTAATATTTACATTTGCCATTTTTTTTTCCACTAAGCTTACTTTGATATTGATTTGAAAACCATTTTTGTGTATACTATACATATTGGTTTATTAACATTGACTCATAATTATTGTCGTGTCCATGCATAAGTTATTTCTTTTCTTAATCATGTGTTGTTTTGTGAATGAAAAGTAAAATTAAAGACATTTCCTATCATTTCGATAACGGGCACCACTCGAAAAGATTTTAGGATATCTATTTACACTTCATTTATTTGTTCACTGTTCATCATGTTCCAGGAACGCTAATCTTCTTCCTATCTATCATGTCACTTCTTATGATTTTCTGTCTTCTATCATGTCGCACATTCCTTTGGTCTTCTCTCTATTACACCACATATTCTTCCGATCATCTAAACGTCTATCACATCACTAATTTTACTGTTCTTTTGTCCATCACATCATTTATTATTCTGTTCTTCAAACTGTCTATCACATCACTTAATATTCTAATCTTCTAAATGTGTATCACATCTGATCACATTCTTCTGATCTTCACCCTATCACATTACTCATTTTTCTGATCTTCTGCCTATCACATCACTTAATTTTCTATTTCTCTATATATCTATCACACAACTCATTCTTCTTATGATCAATCATACCACTCAATCTTTTTATAAGAGTGATGATATTGTTCTAATGATCAAAAGTATCTTAACACCTGCTAGTGGTAATCGACAAATTTAATCGTCGTTGTTTTTTCTATTGTCAATATACAATTATTGACTTTTTTCGGGTAAAAACATTACAGTCTTTGAGGTTTGAGTAGGACTATATTTTCAAATGCGCTGACTTGATAATTAGTGATGTCCTCTTTTAAAAGGTCTTGATTGATTTATTATTCTTAACATCTAGTTAGTTGGTTCTGTAAAAAATGTTCATATCTATAAACCTGCTGCAAGGTGCCTCATCGAATGCAATGTACATTAAAGGTTTGCTACGTACGTTTATCAATCTTATTTTTACACTAAATTACCTTTACAAAATTAAGAATTGTTGATAAAGATTTTTAAAGCAATAAGCCAGCGTGCGACACATTCATTAAGTCAACTATAAATTATACATAATTATAATACTTTGTTCACATATTGAAAAAGAAGGTAACGAACAGTGATCAAGCTCTAAAGTCCATTGGAAGAATACAAATTATGAGCAAACAATAGCTAAACATAACGGGAATGAAATATACGGAGATGGGATGAGATGCTATGGAGGACGTACCATCCCCATCAGATCGGTCACGTCCACTGTGTACCCTTAAAGTGAGGATCAGTCAAACGGAAATACACAGTATTCATCAAGTTAGAATGAATATATTAGCAATTTGATATTTTCTGTTGTTTCATTTGTTTTACTTCCCTTTCATTTATTTTTTTTAAACTCATACTGAGACGCAGTCTATTTCGATAAAGAAATTCAATTAACATTTCAATCAAAGATAGATTATATTTTCTAACTTGGTTATTATATAGACTGTTAATGATCTGTCAGACACTTGCTGAGATCTAGATATAGCAAGTACTCAGAGCATGCTCTTGCATATTGAAACAATTGGGAGAAATAAACTCCATATGCAGATGATTCTGGTAAATTGCTAGGATAAATATATGGGAAAGTGAACATTGGAATATTGAAATCATCACGTTTATGATAAAGCTTAATTTTCAGGTTACCATTAATATTCTTCTCGAGGAAAAAAAACGAATATGAACTATTGTTTTTGTTTCTTTAATTCAAGTTCAACATCGAATTAACGTAACCAAATTGTTAAACTGTTATGTTAAAATGCTTGTGGTCAGATAGTTCAGTTGGTAGAGCACCTGACCGCATTATCAGGGGGTCTGAGTTCGAATCCAGGTATGGTCCGCTTCATTTTTCTCCTCTCCCGTTACATATTTGTTTAAGCTTAGGACTAAGCAAGATATAATTTTTATTTTGTATGTAGAAAATTTTAAATAATTTTGTTTCGTAGGAACATCTTCTATTTGCTGAGTGCAATAGTAAACCCTTGGAAATCCAAACAGATTATTTGCAGATTTGCTTTAAAAATAACCTTGATATATTTTCAATCGATTTTATATCAACCACAAAGGACTTGTGTGTAATGAGAATGTTTTTAAACTAAATTTATTTGTAGATTAATAAAAAAAAAACAAATTATCTATAATTTAAGGATACAATTGCATTGAAACACCAACAACCTTTGGTCAAAGAGTGTGAACTTACATTTTATGTGGGCAATGTTGGAAAAAAGAAATAGTATCTTTTGGTATGGGTGGTTTTGTTAAAATCTTTTTGTGTATACATTGCACAGAGAAAATTTCGCCCCAGTTTTATTTTCGTCCCTTTCGCCCCTCTAACAAATTTAAAACAGGACGATTTCAAAGAACACAAGAAGCAAAACTGTGACTGGGTGAATTTAAAGCTGGACAAACTCGTTCGCGAGTGTGAAAGGGCGAAAATAACACGGGGAGGTATAAAGTACTTACACGTAGAATTATACATGGCGAAGCTCGCGCTTAGTGACGTCATAGATTTCTATTGGTTTATTGTTATTCGATTTGATATCAACCACAGAGGTCTTTTGTGTACAATGTGAATGTTTTTAAACTTATTTATTTGCAGATGACTAATATGCAAAAACAAATTATCTATAATATTGGGTTTCGATTTTTTTTTATTGAAACAGCAATTTTATTGAAACAGCGACAACCTAAGGTTAAAGAGTGTGGAATTACAATCTTTATGGGCAATTGTTTGAAAAAAAAAAGAATTAAATCGTACCTTTTGGTGTTTCTGGTAAATACTTGTATTGTATTTTTGAATTGTTTTTTACTTTCTATTTTTCAATGCATCAGTATCTTGATTCACACTGTTTTTCAAACGTGTTTTATGAAATACTTCTGAAGCTTTTCCTTTGCTTATATTTTGGTGAAAATTAAAGAACGATGTTTGGTAGAACATTGTTTAACTGGAACCCACTTAAACCTTATTATAATTTGCTATGAAATGTTTGCCTTTAACTAGAATATCATTTTTAAGGTCATCCAACATAAACTCTTGGTATTCAGGGTGACGGATTTGATAGAAGACGCACAAGCAATTATAAATTCAAAGCAGTTTCCATCATAAATTCTTCTAAATTATCATTTAGAATTATCTTTTGTCTTGTAGAAATTTTTTTGCTATTTTCTAGAGGCCTTTCTCTTCGCTAATACATGTTCTAAAGAAACTTTTATTTTACACAAGTAGTTGACTAGATAAGGACATTTCATCATCTATGAAGATGCTCAACATCTTGTTGTAGAAACACTTCAGTATAATAAATCAAATGCTTAAGAGAAGGAAATCGGGGATAGAATTGTGGCAAGCAAAATCAATAGCATGAGAGCTTTCAATTCCAAAATAAATGGCATCGTTCATTTTTTGATAATCTTTGGTGGGCGAAGACCATATTTAAGATTTATTGAGACGTTTGCTCTTTGGTTGTTTTCTAAGTGTTAGAATTGGAATTGTCGAAACAGCTTACTAAAGTAACCAAAATATACTTGGGTTTTTACAAGACGTTCTTAATTCACATAAAGCTAAACTGAATTTTTTTCCACAAGCTAAAAATCAACGAATCAATTGTCTCTTTAATATCGCTTTAATTTTTACTAATGTACTTATGTCGGATTTGTAGAAAATAATCACTTCACTTGTAATTTAAGGATGCAGAAATGAAAAGATGAAGGACTAAAATTCTCACAAAGTTCATGACTTTGATGAAAAGTTTTTTAAGAATGAAATATGAAGATATGAACAGAATTCAAACTCAATAGTCTATTGAAACAATTCAAATCAGCAACTGAGCTAACACTTTAAAATCAGAGGTTGGATAAGGTGCCATGGAGGAGCAAGCATAGCATCGCACGTCGACCAGTCACATCCATCGTGTGCTCTTGAAGAATTGTCATGATCAGGTAAGCAAAAAAAATGTACACAATTCAGTGTTTCAATAATAGCATACGAATTTGTATGGAAAAGTCAGTCAGCGTTATACTAAATGATAGATTTTAATTGCTTTCAAAGTCATTCTTTCATTATGGTAGAATTAGCGAAATGATGACTTAAAACGAGGATGAAGAAGTAAACTCATATCAGTAAACTTGGAAAACTGAAAATCAAAATCAGCAGTTGAGGGCCTTAATGCCCAATGAAAGTCTAAATTTGAAGTCCTTCACCGATGTTTTGGTGACTTTTCTCTATGAATGAAATATTATCGAATTGGACGTAAAACAACATACAATCAATATATTTTCTTTCATTATTTTGGGCTCTTTTCTTTGAATTAGATTTGTATCCATAAGCTGCTTCAACTATCATAACTTCACTAGAAATTACCAGGTGTATACCAAAGACATTTTCAACTCTTTATTCCTTACACGAATTCGTAAACGTTAATACTTGAACGTTTATGAATTCGTGAAAAAAAGGTTATATTGGCACCAAATTTGGACCAAGGATAATACAAAATGATTTACCTCGTGATCGTGGGGAAAAACACAGTTGTACAAGAAATACCTTTCGCGGTTTATAAAATTAAAAGTTTGCTTCACCTCAGTTTAAATCGCCTGAGACACAGTCAAAACTGAAAACGTCATATTGCAGGGTAGATGCATTTTTTCGCTTCATTTAACCTCTCTGCAACAAATAAAAAATTATGAAACTGAGCGTCTATTGTAATTACATTTAACATATGAAAAGCAAATGTGCACCTCCCATTTTACCTTTTGATCCGCCACATATTTTGGGTTTCCCATAGCAAAACCATGCCGCTGCCATTCTTTCTATGATATTGAAGGGTACCCATCTCTTATTTGCAAATCTTCCTATACCATTGAATAGATTTTAATTCTTTCACAGATTCTGTTGTACTTAATGCCATTGTGCACCTTCTATTTTACTGACTTTTTGATCTGACACTTTATCGGGTCTCATAGAGCAAAACAAGGACCTTACCATTATAATCATACTGGATGCGTGGGTATCATTTAGTGAGCTCAGTGCTCACAGTGCGTCTAGTTTTATTTGTGATCCGTTCTTTGTTAATCCAATTTTCTGTCTTTGGTAAGAAGGATAACTCCCCTTAAGTCTGCACATATGTCGTTTGGACTTTTCTTTTATCGGTGAATAGTTGCCTGATATGAAATATCTATTGAACTACTGACGTAAACAACAAAAAACTTTGTTTAATAATAATTCATGAAATCGTCAAACGCTACCCATTTTAGCTCATCTGAGCCAAAGACTCAAGTGAGCTTTTCTGATCAAAATTTGTCCGTTGTCTGTCGTCGTCGTCATTGTTGTTGTCGTTGTTGTCGTAGTAAACTTTTCACATTTCCATCTTCTGCTCAAGAACCGCTGGACCAAATTCAACCAAACTTGCCACAAGTATCCTTGGATAAAGGGTATTCAAGTTTGTTCAAATGAAGGGGTACGCCTTTTGCAAGGGGATATAATTATGATTAGTGAAAAATTGTGGACCTACCCTACTCAGGGGTCCTGATTTGAACAAACTTAATTCAACACTACCAAAAGATGCTTCTACATGAGTTTTAATTTTCCTGGCCCAGTGGTTCTTGAAGAGAAGATTTTTGAAGATTCTTCCTATGTATTCCTATGTTAAACTTTGATACCCCATTGTGGCCCCACCCTACTCCAGGGGTCATGATATGAACAAACTTGAATCTTCATCACCAGAGGATGCTTCTAAATGAGTTTCATCTTTCCTGACATAGTGGTTCTTGAGAAGGATTTAATCATGACCCCTGGAGTAGGGTGGGGCCACAGTGCTTCAGTACTGATCGTGATCACCATTTACTTTTTGTACAAATAAGTTTTTTGCCTCAAATATGTCTTATGTATTCCCTTGTAAAAATTCTGATCCCCCAATATGATCATAGAATTTTGTAGGGTTTTTTTTTATAAATGAGCAGCAAAAGAAAGCATATCTTGAAAAGGTATACTAATATCTAGAAGTTAAAGGACATATCAGCCCAGCCCCAAAGGTTGCGACTCCAAATGATTTTCTAGCTTCATCTTTACTCTGATGATATTGATTAGAATTACTTAGATATAGACTACTTGAAGAGGCTTTCATATTGATATCACTACAAATGGCATTATTGTTACTCAGAAAGTATTTTCCCGTTTTAATCCTGTCTCTTATGGCTCACACTGACCCCGACATGGTTTCTACATTATAATTTATTTGAATAATTATGGCTTTGGTTTAATTCAGAATTTTTTTCTAAAAATATTCCTATGTAAAACTTTCATCGCATACTGTTGCCTCAGAGTAGTCCCACATATCATGTGTTTAAGAATCCCCGATAATTACAATTATATCACAACAAACGCAAAATACAACCATCGACTAAATTACAGAAAGCAAACAACAACAATATTTTTTTATTACAATATAAATTTAGCATAACATGTAAATGCAAAAGAATATATCTATATTTAATTTAGATTAGAAAGAGGGGTTTAATTCAACTAAATTAAACATCATCCTAAGACTTGTTTTCAATTTACAAACTTTAGGTTGATCAAAGATGATGATTTTTTTTTATATTCTAAGAAATTTCAAAACCACTGGGGTTTAATATGCAAAAATTGCAGTGTAATAATTTTTCAATTTTGCTAAAATCACGGTTTCTAGACTAAGATGAGATAATAACAGGATTTTTTTTTTTTACAATAAATATTTCGGAAATTTTAAAACATTCTCTATAGAGGTGAAAAAAACATTTTCTTTTTTTTTTTTTGAAATATGAACTCTGGAGTTACGGTTGATCTTTTATCACGGGTTATATTTTACACAATATATAAATACATGTTTTCAGAAATTATGATAATCTCAAAAACTTCAACGGTTCAAGTACAAATGATATAGAAAAAACAAAAGAGTTGCGTTTCATTTTCGATGAAAAAGAAGCGGGACACGTATCAAGTCAATTCAAATATTATATGAAGTTTCTGCTAAAAAAAACCTTTGCTGCAAAAAAAAAAAAATCAAAAAATACCTGTGTACTGTTTTCTGTACATATAATATAGAATTATCATCAATAAATCGTCGCAATTTCATTATTTAAAAATTTTTGGGAAAAAAAAGAATTATTCACCCTTCCTGTACAAGCTAGTGATATAATTTGTGGGCTTTTTTTCAAAAAGATTAAATTTACATTAATGATGGTGTAGGTTTATACATAAAAAAAATATGACAATCAATCAAAGGCTCTTCTGGATCCAGGTGCACAGTAATAAATTTTGCATGAGATTCAGATTCTCTGAATTTAAATCAATTCCCTTATCAAATTTTCGTGTGAACCTGCATTTTTTTCCGATGTCGGAAAATGTGAATATAAAGCGTTTGACTTGTTTACCAGTCTCTGAGGAGTTATGTATTGATGTGGGTGTATGGTGGAAAATATATACATGTAAATATGCTTAGAATTTAATGCTGTTATACAGGTCTTTCTTATTTTTTTCAAAATAAAATTCTTTGTTAAAAAGTAGATATTACATTTTAAATATATAAAACATTGCATAGTTTTGATTCTCTTAAGTCATGTAAGTTTTGAAGCTATATTTCCCTCCTTAGAATCGCATCCTTACAAAAGGTAGTGTAATTTGTTGATTTAAAGCTATTATTCCTTCCTTAGGATCTCATCCTCTCAAAAGGTAATGATAAGTGGATTTGAAGCTATAATTCCTTCCTTAGGATTGCATCCTTACAAAAGGTAGTGTAATTTGTTGATTTAAAGCTATTATTCCTTCCTTAGGATCTCATCCTCACAAAAGGTAATGATAAGTTGATTTGAAGCTATAATTCCTTCCTTACTTGCTTCCTTACAAAAGGTAGTGTAATTTGTTGATTTAAAGCTATTATTCCTTCCTTAGGATTTCATCCTCTCAAAAGGTAATGATAAGTGGATTTGAAGCTATAATTCCTTCCTTAGGATTGCATCCTTACAAAAGGTAGTGTAATTTGTTGATTTAAAGCTATTATTCCTTCCCTAGGATCTCATCCTCTCAAAAGGTAATGATAAGTGGATTTGAAGCTATAATTCCTTCCTTAGGATTGCATCCTTACAAAAGGTAGTGTAATTTGTGGATTTAAAGCTATTATTCCTTCCCTAGGATCTCATCCTCTCAAAAGGTAATGATAAGTGGATTTGAAGCTATAATTCCTTCCTTAGGATTGCATCCTTACAAAAGATAGTGTAATTTGTTGATTTAAAGCTATTATTCCTTCCCTAGGATCTCATCCTCTCAAAAGGTAATGATAAGTGGATTTGAAGCTATAATTCCTTCCTTAGGATTGCATCCTTACAAAAGGTAGTGTAATTTGTTGATTTAAAGCTATTATTCCTTCCCTAGGATCTCATCCTCTCAAAAGGTAATGATAAGTGGATTTGAAGCTATAATTCCTTCCTTAGGATTGCATCCTTACAAAAGGTAGTGTAATTTGTGGATTTAAAGCTATTATTCCTTCCCTAGGATCTCATCCTCTCAAAAGGTAATGATAAGTGGATTTGAAGCTATAATTCCTTCCTTAGGATTGCATCCTTACAAAAGATAGTGTAATTTGTTGATTTAAAGCTATTATTCCTTCCCTAGGATCTCATCCTCTCAAAAGGTAATGATAAGTGGATTTGAAGCTATAATTCCTTCCTTAGGATTGCATCCTTACAAAAGGTAGTGTAATTTGTTGATTTAAAGCTATTATTCCTTCCCTAGGATCTCATCCTCTCAAAAGGTAATGATAAGTGGATTTGAAGCTATAATTCCTTCCTTAGGATTGCATCCTTACAAAAGGTAGTGTGAATTGTTGATTTAAGGGGATGAAGGATGTATGGTCACGTGACTCAGTTGATTTACGTCATAATCTCTGATAAAATATGTACAAAACGAGATTGAAACCACAGTACTTGTATAATTTTTTTGACTGTTTGTTTGCGTTCACCATCTAGTATAAAAATATCTGAAAACATTCAAAATTTCTTGCAAATATTATCAAATTACGGAATAGATTAATCCACTCTGCCGTTTCCCTACTCTGCGCGTCCAGTGCGTCTTTGACGTCATAGTGGATCTCTTAGTTCAGTAAGATCATACACGGTAAAAACGGGTAATATAAAATCATAAAAACGGGCCATAATATGTACATGGTAGGGTTTTTTGTAAATTTCAGAACGCAAAAAATATTTTTACATGGTTGTTGACGGAAAAGTTCTGTGGGTTTGTCTTATTTCGCTTATTTCAGGAATGTGTGACGTCATAGTTGGGTTTTCCCGTACTCGAGAAATGTAAACATGACACGTTTTTCTCATGATCATGACTCGTTTGACTTTGCCCCGTGCAATATTGAGCTCAGTTTCACCAATCGATATTTTTACAGTTAATCAATACAATGACGACCTTGAACTTCGACGTAAATTTTCAAATATTGAATGATAGGATTTTTTGCAAATTAATTTTTTTATGGTTTAAGTTGTCCTAAAAAAGTCGTAAATTTCCGTCTCCAGATGTGGTGTTACAAAAGAATCTTGCTTTTTTGAATTTTTAACCCTATTCATGCTCTAAAATATTTTAAAAGACACATTTCCGCTGGTACATTTTTTATCTATAGTGAAAAATTTCAATTATCGTACGAGTAATGGACCCAGAAACACGGAGAATAAAAACTCCGCTCAGACACTGTGGGGTATGGCATTTGTCACTCAATATCTCAGAAATAAGTCTAGAAACCTATTGATATGTCTGCTTTATAGTATGTAGGACATACTAAATAAGATATATACAAAATATGAAAAAAATTAAATGACAGGTATTTTTTCAGCTAAAGGTCCTTCATCCCCTTAAAGCTATTATTCCTTCCTTAGGATCTCATCCTCTCAAAAGGTAATGATAAGTGGATTTGAAGCTATAATTCCTTCCTTAGGATTGCATCCTTACAAAAGGTAGTGTGAATTGTTGATTAAAAGCTATTATTCCTTCCTTAGGACCTCATCCTCTCAAAAGGTAATGATAAGTGGATTTGAAGCTATAATTCCTTCCTTAGGATTGCATCCTTACAAAAGGTAGTGTGAATTGTTGATTTACAGCTATTATTCCTTCCTTAGGATTTCATCCTCTCAAAAGGTAATGATAAGTGGATTTGAAGCTATAATTCCTTCCTTAGGATTGCATCCTTACAAAAGGTAGTGTGAATTGTTGATTTAAAGCTATTATTCCTTCCTTAGGATCTCATCCTCTCAAAAGGTAATGATAAGTGGATTTGAAGCTATAATTCCTTCCTTAGGATTGCATCCTTACAAAAGGTAGTGGAATTTGAAGCTATAATTCCTTCCTTAGGATTGCATCCTTACAAAAGGTAGTGTGAATTGTTGATTTAAAGCTATAATTCCTTCCTTAGGATTGCATCCTCTCAAAAGGTAATGATAAGTGGATTTGAAGCTATAATTCCTTCCTTAGGATTGCATCCTTACAAAAGGTAGTGTGAATTGTTGATTTAAAGCTATTATTCCTTCCTTAGGATCTCATCCTAGGTAATGATAAGTGGATTTGAAGCTATAATTCCTTCCTTAGGATTGCATCCTTACAAAAGGTAGTGTGGTTTGATTATTTAAAGCTAAAATTGTCTGTTAGGATCGCATCCTTTCAAAAAGTAGTCTGGTTTGATGATTGAAAGCTATATTTCTAAGGTAGAATCTCATCTAACAATTTGTCATGTGGTTTGTTGAATCTCCTTTGGAAATGCATCTTAACATTGATCACTGTGGTTTGTTTTATAGTTTTCAGTTTTCTTACAAATGCAAAGCCCCAAAGCTATTCCAACAGCCAGGATGACCTCACCAGCCTGAAAAGTTAGAGGAAATTAGATCAGAGGGAATAGGACGTACGATGATATTAGACTTAAGACTTTTGAGAAAAATAGATCAAAGGGAATGTGAAGTTAGAGGAAATTAGACATAAAATGAAATAATACGTTTGAATATATGGTAGACAAAATAAGCCATACGTTATATACTCCTAAATATATCCCGCCTCTGATGTTTTGGAGGTCCGTGTTTGTTCTTCTCCTATTAGTATTGTTTAATGGACATATTTTTTTTATTTTTCTAAGGAACTTTTGAGCTTGATTACTGTTCGTTTTCTCCATATATATCATGTTAAAGGGAATAAGACGTAAAGGGTGATAAGAGGGAAGAGGGCATGATGGTAAACGTAAAAAAAGATAAAGGAAATACTAGTAAGACGTTATGGTGAACGAAACGTTATCTAGAATGAGTAAAATGTTAGAGGGAATATAGGTGGAAGACGTTCAAAGAATAGGATGTTAGAGGGAAAAGATGTTGAAGGAATGAAATATCAGGTGGGTATTCCATAATGTACATTACATATTATGATCATCTAATATATAAACATATCTATATATATAGTCTATACAATTGATTTAAAAATATTTTCAGTTTATATATACATACATTCCGTTTGATGACACTGTAAGAGCTCAAAATGTGATCAAAACATATAATTACTTTCAGAATCCCGAAGGTTAAGGAAATGGTAGCTATAACATCAATCTGGTTATCTGTTATGGCAAAGTCATCCAACATCTTAACACGAGAAAAACAGCTCTGAAATGTTAAACAATACATAAACATTGCTTGTTTTAACACTTTTAAATTAGAGAGACAAATCAGACGATATTTACTTTCATTAATTTTTTGGGTTTTTTTTAATATTTTAAATTTATATTTCATAATATGATTACAATAACACTGTGATTCTTTGCCACATTGTTTGGAGCAGCACTTTAGGAAGAAAGTGTGAATTTTAATCTAATTACTAGCATTTAGAAATGATTTTCAGCACATTTTTTTTGTTTATAGTATTTACATCTTTATAGGTATTGTCAGTGACAGTAGCATGACAACTGGGTGGTGCCTCTTCATAATCATCAACTGTATATGCTTTACAACAAGATTTTGGAATTTGATAATTCGTCTGTTGACAGGAACCAGATGTTGTACACCAAGGGGTCGTGTCAAAATCATTGGTGGTGCTAGTGACTTGGTTAACAGCACAACAATCGTACTGAAATATGGAAAACATTCAATTGATTGATACACAATAATACAGTTATTGATAATATTAGTAGATTATAATGCATTTTTATCTTTATGATATGAAGTAATTTTTTTTTCATGTACATACTCGATTCATACATAGAATTATAATTAAAGAGGCTCTAAACACCAACAAAAAGTGTTTTTGGACTAAGAGAAAAAATGTATATCATACAAAGGTGTGCACATTGAAACTTTTTTGTTCATTTTCAACATAGGGTACATGTCTTATTCCCGAAGGAAAAATGTTCGAAGACAATGGATAAATTGAAAACAGAAATCACTGTTGTTTACTTACATTGGGAAAATTATCGGAAATAATGAATACAATTACTTATTCTTGGTCTAGTATATTGTTAAGAATATTTTAATTCAAGAGAAATGCGTAATTCACTGTAAATAACCATTTATGCTATTTAACTTCTGAGGGCAGGTCACTCTAATGCCATAAAATTATCCTACAAAATAGTGCTTTTAACCCCTTCCATGGCAAAAATTTTAAGCATTTTTACCTCTTTTTACCGCATTTTAAGCATTATACCTCAACTGTAATTAATCTATATAAAATTAATACTATAAAACTGTCTATTTCCCCGAGAAGAAACTATTGCCCTCAACTGAAGACTAGTCCCTGGAAAATCAGAGCTACTCCCGGGACTACTCCCTCATGAATATTTATTAGTAATTTTAACCAATCAAAGTGTTCAATAGGCGGAGCGATCAAGGAATCTAGAGTATGTGACGTCATATTATTAGCAATGTAACTATGACGTCAAAACATTTCGACATTCGATGTTAAAATCATACTTGAATTCTAGCAAAATGAAGACAACGATAATTCTTCGAAATGTCAGTGAAAATACTTTTTAAAAATAATTTAATTGTTTTGAACACGATGCATTACTTATCATACAATGTGTTAAACCGCATGCATTTGCAATTATGCCTCTACAGTGTTTTTTTTTAAATGTCGGAATATCTGGTAAAAAAAAAAACTAAATTGCCTATGATAGTTTCGGTATAATAAAACAGTTATGATATGGGAACTCGGGAAATATTTCCCTCGTACCCATTCCATAACTGTATACTAGACAAATTGATATTAAGATTTCAATGCATTTTTTGAGTATATTTTGTAATTTTTGTATATATCAGTGTATACATATTCTGAAAGCAGGTATTGTGTACTTTCTGAAAATGATTATGAAAATATAATTTCAGTTGCCAATAATAATGCCTGAATTTCCATCTATTCAAGAATGAGTTTCATTGTGGTTTTATTTATTTATTTATTTATTTTTTTTGCTTAGTCAAAAATATTCAAAATATTTCATTGTTTGGTTGAAAATTATGAGTATGTTGTACAATTTTTAAAAATCTAATTTAAAGCATTTTAGATAAATGGGGTGGGGTTTGGAAGTAATAACCAGAATTTAGCATTTTTATATATTACATGTTACCACAGCATTGATATCAATAATAGCAAAATCGCTCGAATAGTGTTCAAAATTTTACTCAAGCTAGCAAAATACTGGTATAACCAATAAAAAAATTTTCTGTATAATTTTTTATTGTTATTATTTTCCGTTTCTAACGGTGCAAGAATTATTCTGATATTTGCAGCATTAACGAAGTTATGAATGTTTGTTCATACTATACTTGTTTTTCAAGTCATATGCGTAGAAATGCGTATATGCCATGGAAGGGTTTAAGAGCGCAGTGATTAGAGCTTTCTAAAGGATATCCGATCCTCAGCTAGGAAGGATAACTCCAAAAATTCATATTTAATTTGAAATGCATCAAAATGAAGATTGAAAATGAAATTTTTTCATGCAACAATTTTCATTTTATTCATCTTTATAAAATTCAAGGCTTTTCTAAGTCTTTAATACAGTTCTAGAGAAATAAAATTTTCTTGAGTCCAGCCTTAGATACAAATGCTTATTAGCATGATATGAAATAAGAAGTGATTTGTGGTGTCTTACAATGATAGCAAAACCCTATAACACTATGTATCATAGAGGACATGACGGAAATAGAAGACAAAACATACCAAATAAGCATAAAAACCATGACAATTTCTCTGAATGTCTGGATACCTATCGTTTTTTAACCTAAAATATATTTGTTGATCAATTTGCAATTAGAAAATGCATTGCTCATATTCCAATACGCTTTTTCTGCAAAAATATTGGAGATTTGATAATATGATTAACTTTTATATTTAACTTTAAAGAAATATTGTGGATAAATTTACATAACTTTGTGAATTCTTTGATACTTTTATGAGTATTTTGGATTACTTAACTTTTAATTTTATAAACCTGAGGATCGGACTACCTTAATGCAATAAGTAAGTAAGTCGAGAGCAATTTAAAACAGAAAACACTGATACTCCGTCCTTAAAAAAAGATATTGTCACAAAGAATATAAAAGTGAAACATAAAATAAAGTTTAAGGTATCATCGTCCAAAAGTTCTGGTCAATGTTAAAGTTTAAAATATAAATCTAAATCCAAGTTTAAGGTCTAAGGAAGAAAATGTTGTGGTACTAAAAAATCCAGATAATTGATATGCCACTGTGAGGTACTATCGCATATCTCCAAGCCTCTAAAACTTTTGGCTTGGGTTAAAGTTTGGTAAACGTTTGCAACAATATGTCAAACCCCATAACCAGAGAAGTTTTTCAGAAAGAGAATACATATTAAATATGAAGGACAAAGTTAAAGTATAGAAAAGTTAAAGTCATTTACGGGGACAGAACACTAACTTTGCTTTGTCCTCACTACATATAATTTATTAGCAATTACTTTTTTCCAGAGAAAAAATATAATCATTACCGGCAATTGAGTAGAAATATTCCAGCATAAGCATGCATTATTCACACTTTTATCCAACGGGCACAAACGCTTATTTACTATGCCCCCGTAATCGAATATTCCAGAGTATATAGTTTTTACCATGGCATGTCGGTCTGTCTGTTTATCGGTCCGTCTGTCTGGGTTTTTGTTTGTCTATTTGACATTGCCTATAACTTCTAAGTGATTTGGACTAGTATGGCTTTCATATTTCATTGGTAAATCTCTACAGACAGAACCTTTTTGGAGGCATTACCAAATTTGACCACTTGACCTTGGAGTATGACCCACTTTTACAAAAATTCCCAAACTTTAACCTTGACCACTTTTGAACAGTCGATGTAGGGGCTTTTATATATATATATTTCACACGTGCATTTATTGTGACAAAACTTTTCAGTGGATACATGTTTAAATATTTTTGTGCTTTTGACCTTCAACTTTTAAAAAACTTTAACCTTGGCCATAAATTTTGAACAGTTAGTACCAGAGCTGTCATATTTCACAGGTGTATTCCTTATGACATTCCTTTGGATACCAACACTTTTGACTTTTTAACCTACAACTTTGGAGTTGACATGCACTTGAGAAACTTCAATCCCCGCCATCAGCTGCCATGCGGGGTTTCGAAATGGTGATAAAATCATAAATGTTTTCAAAAAGCTACATTTTGAATGCAATTAACCTTGATAAAGAAGTTGTTCCAACGGTCGGAAGTACTATCGTTGATGCTTATAACATCCGAAGTAAAATTGTCTGTGAGTGATTGAATCATTACACGCTTCAGTTCTCCATAATCCTGTGGAAGAATATTAATAGTAAAGGTTTTGGCACACTAAGCTTATCTTAAATAAAATATCCTTTTAGGTATAATACGTTAAAACACAGTGATGATATGGTTTGGTATCTGTATCAAAATATAAACTTGAGTAAACTTCATGATGTTTGAATAAATTGATAACGTACCGTATCCGTTTTAGTCGTTTTGGAATCGACGATATTGTTGTACCGGAGAAAAAGCAAAACTGATAACACAAGGGGTTGTATGGCCAGCTAGGAAATATGAGACTGTATAATCAATATTGTAAAATAGACGATAAAGAAGATGTTATTCCACACTTTAAAATCAGTAAGTAATCATATGCAGGTTCGGTAACGTAAATATAATTAGTAAAACTTACCACGAAATAACAAGCTATATATCCTGTTCTTTGTCTTTCACCAGGAACCATCAATAAAATCAGGCTCAGAAACAGAAATACGAAATCCAGGACAAGTGCTGATATCCCAATTTTCCAGATCTGTTTGATGTTCTTAGAATTTTCATATTTACAAGATACAGTAAAATTTAGGCGTAGGTATTCCACGGCTTCCTTGAGATCACAGGATTTGATACATTTCGTAACATCACACGAAGATACCAAGACCACTGCAACAACCTTTGCAAAAATTGATTTTATTCTACTATTCAAGTGACAAATGATTTTAATAATCAGTTTAAAAAGGTGACCATTCGATAGATATTTTGATGTTCAAAACACAAATAATGCACCAAAGATTACAAGCATTTCTATTTTCAATATGGAACATTTACATATTCGTTTATTTGTTTGCATATTGTTTAACGTTCCACTAGAGAATTTTTCACTCATATGGAGACACCACCACCACCTACCGGTGTAGAGCTGCATATTTTGTTCTATCCTCGGCACTTTCGGTCATTTGTAGTTATGAGGGATCTTTTTCGTGCCTACATGTACTGCGACACGGGACCTCGATTTAAATGGTCTCATCCGAAGGACCAGTCGACATGTCCTACAGTGGAGTTTGAACCTAAGACATAAGAGTCAACTCCTTACTCCGCGATTTAAGTGGAAGACGCTCTTACCACTGCGCCACGCGGGTGACCATTATTATTCGAAAAATTGAATAAAGGAAATTTACCATTATTGCTCCTGTGAGTATCATCAACGTACAATTCGCTATTTCGTGAGCCTAGATAAAAATACATAACTGTTATTCAGTTCTTAGATTATCTTAATAGAAATGTTTTAAATTATCAAGAAGTAGCGGAAATTTTGAAATTTACAAAAAATCACTTTGTCTTTATCTTTTTTTAAATTATCTTTTTTAGACATTATATTTTGATCCACCTTTTCATTATTCCGTTTTTGACTTTCTTCCACCATCTTTTGTTTTGGTTTTTTATTTTCTTTCACCTTTTCTTGATTCAATTTTTGATTTCCTTCCGTCTTTTCTGGCTTTGGTTTTTGAGTTTCACCCATATTCTCTTGCTTCAGTTTTTGATTTTCTCTGTCTGCCATTGTTTTCTGAGAGCATGTTTCAACAAATATATAAAACATTAATCGTTTTCGAAAGTAAAAGTGGTTGTTTTATGGTATTTTATAAAGTATTTTTGAAACGGTTAGAAAGAAAAAGATTGTTTATAACGAACAGGGATCAATATCAAAAAATCTATAAACATCCAAATCTTGAACAAGGCTGAAAATACGGAACTCAGAAATTTCAGAGATGGGATCATGCGAATTATCTTACGGAAATCATATAGCCTCCATGCCAGGGAACAATGTTTCTGAAAAAGTCAAATGTGAAATTGAGCTACTTAAATTCAAATTTTGTAAAAATCAAGTTTTGAGCATAGAAACAATGTTCATTATTAAAAAAATGGACAGTTTTCTGAAAGGAAAGGACACTTACAGGTAACTTAAAGGATTGACTGGTGAGCTAGCTCATCATTCATACAAACAGAATTTTTACCTTACAATAGTGGTTTAATTTTTAATTAATAGCAGGGGTTAATCTTTTATTCATTGATTTGTTTGGTTAGGATTCTGAAGTCATTAAGGTCATATAAAGAAAACTTTTCGTCAAATAGAATGTGCTTTGCTCTGCTCATTCTGTATGATGAAGATTTTTTTCTCTTAACATGAACTTAAAATACGGTAGACATAAATTTAATTTTGGGTAAAGTAAGTTTCGATTCGTGCTTCAAACCTTATCAATTTGAATCTAATGCTTTTGATATATTTTATAACTCCAATCCACTCCAATCCAATCCACTCAGTATTTTACCCTATGCAGTTACATCCTTAAACAATACTGATTAAGTTTTTTTAATAACAATAATATTAGTAAAACCGCTTAAAACGAGTTCTTTTTATAAAAGGACAAATTAATCTTTTTATAAAAGGACAAATTAATTTTTTCTTGAAATTAATAAAAAGCAGATATTTCAGGCAAACAGACAAAAAAAATATTGTCAATTTAATCTGTTAGGTGTGGTTCTTAATCGTACAAATGTTAACTCTTTATAAAAATCAATGTATTTGCAGAGTTATAAAAATAGTTAAGTTTTGAATATTTTTAGTGTAATAAATGAGACCTAGACTTCTTTTCCTTAAGAAATTCTGAGTGTTTCTTACCTGTATTTTGAAAAATTTAGACGATCTACGTATATTCCCTTAATGAATTATTAATATTGATTCATAAGCGCACATGTTCCATTCTTTACAGATTGAAAAAATCGATGACTTTTTTCGGATTAATTACAATGGCATTACTGGCATCACATGCATTTGTGATAACGATAAAGCATGTTTATGTAATGGATGTTGCTGGGGAAAAAGATAAAGAGCTAGCATATATTTGAATATATATATTCAAAATCAAAATTCAGATAAAAGAATACAGAACCCTCTATTCAAAGAATAATCCGCATCAACAATTAAGTGTGTCACATTACAAACTAAAAGAATTCTATATCGTCTCTTTGTTGAGGCTGTCTTTGTTTGGACAAATGTTTTGTTGTTGTGAATAAAATATCACCGCTTTAGATCGAAATAGACCCACTGCAATACATGAAAACTACTTATCCTTTTTATTTGTGTTCTGATTTTTAGCCGGGCTTTGCTGAAAGCAAAGTCCTGGCTATTGGCATCTTGATCTACTGTCTTACTATAAATACCACAGTAAACAAAAAACCAAACAGCGTCAAAGCAGTGTTTCCACATGCAGTTGGCGATAAAAGTACTGTTTGTTTGAAATGTTAAAAGAGAATGTAAGAAAGATCATACCAATATGTTTTGCCTGGTTCTAGATAGCCATTACAATATGCTTGACTATCAGAAGTGAAACTAAAAGAGTGTCTAGAAAATACACATGTGCATTATTTAAACTTTTCCAAGACTGAATTTTTGAATTATTAGAAAAAAATGCTTATTGAATAGAAAAAATGCGAGAATTTCTTGGAAATATTACCGGTATTTATTAAATTTTAAAATCATAACATATCTTGGGGTCTGGACTGTTAATTTTAATTACTGGTATATGGGATATTGTTTTAAATCATAATCATACAAACGCTACCTGTTTAATAATAATAATAATAATAATAATAATAATATATGAATTTATAAAGCGCTAAATATTAATAATTTAACTCTAAAGCGCTGTACAATAAAACGCAGTAAACATAATTTAAAAGCTATGAAAACTTATATAAAATATCAACCCATACTCATATATGTGTTCGAAATTATAACATTAAAATACTAAAAATTACACACAAAATACAATTACGCCATCAATAAAACTCAATAAAAGAACATCATTTGTGATTTATGATTTGCTGCTAAAAATTGAGCACCTGAAATTTAAAAAGCTATTCTATAAAAATGCGTCTTTAATTGTCTTTTGAAAATATCCAGGGACTTGGCCTGCTTTATATCATTAGGAAGGTCGTTCCACAAAAATGCTGCTGCCCAACCAAGTCGACGTTCGCCATATGTCTTCGTCCTGATCTTAGGAACAACTAACCGTGATGCTGACTCAGATCGCAGTGACCTGGTAGGCTTGTATTCCATTATAAGATCTTTGATATAAGATGGAGCTAACCCGTGTAAGGATTGGTAGACATATGTCAAGATTTTATATTGTGGACGAAAAGAAACAGGTAGCCAATGAAGATCAGCTAGAATAGGTGTAATATGCTCCCGTTTCGATGATCTTGTAACTAAACGAGCTGCCGTGTTCTGGACTTTTTGAATCCGGTCTAGCAAGGCCTTTGACACTCCATATAGAAGCCAGTTCCCATAGTCCAGCCTGGCAGTGATAACGGCATTCACCATGGTCTTGCAGGCTTCTTTTGTAAGAAAGCGCCGTATTCGTCCAATATTGCTTATTTGAAAATAGCATGACTTGACGACCGAGGATACCTGTTTTTCCATAGTAAGGTGTTGATCGAAAAATGCACCTAGATTTTTTACACATGGCACGCTTTCAATGATATTATCACCAACTTTTAGTTGTAATGTTGGCAGATACTTCTGGTGTTGCTTTGTGGTGAAGATTATTAGCTCGGTCTTTTCTTGGTTTAGTTTGAGTAGGTTTGATGTCATCCATGAACCAATTTCACTAAGACACGCTTCAAGTCGAGAGAAATAATTGTTCCAATTTTCCAGTGGTCTTATGATCATGTAGATTTGTGTATCATCTGCATAGCAGTGATATATCATTCCATGTCGGTGGCATATGATTCCAATGGGTTTGAAGAAGAGGCAATACAATTTCGGTCCCAGTACAGATCCTTGGGGGACACCAAAAGGCAGCTGTCTAGACTCTGATCGGACGGATTCAATTGTGATACATTGTTTTCTGTTCTTGAGGTAAGACTTGATCCACTCAAGAGCTCCATCACGGAAACCATAAGACACAGTTAGGCGTTGGAACAATATATTATGGTCAATAACATCAAAAGCAGCGGATAAATCCAGAAGGACAAGGACTGCTGAAGATTGTTGGTCTAGGGCTGTAACAATATCGTTGTGGACCTTGATGAGGGCCGTTTCCGTGGAGTGCCTCGGACGATATGCCGACTGAAGTGGATCGCGAAGAGAATTCGCATCCAAATGGGCATCAATCCTACGAGCCACAACTTTCTCCAATATTTTTGAGATAAAACTCAAGTTTGATACGGGCCGATAGTTTTTCAACACTTCCTTATCTAGTCCAGGTTTCTTAAGAAGTGGACGAACTATGGCCTCCTTCCATGCAGACGGAAAAATTCCCTGATCGAGAGATGCATTAACCATTTCTGTGACAAGCGGTATTACCGGATCCAGGCACTTTTTCAGTAGCTTTGTTGGAATTGGATCCAGTTCGCATGATTTACTGGGTGCCTTTATTATTAGTGATCGTACTTCATCTTCAGTGGTACGTTCAAAAGCAGCTAATAGAGGCCCATGATAGTATACGTCTGTGCCTAAATAGCTGTCTTCTTTTTCTGTTTTTTTGTTTAAGTGTCTCTCTGATGGATGTTACTTTGTCTATAAAACACGTTGAAAATTTATTTGCAAGATCTTCATCTGATGATGATGTTGGTAGGGGACTCTCCTGATTCTTACCCATCAATAAATTCGTCACTCTAAAGAAGTTTTTCAGATCATATCTGCATTCCTGAATTTTAGCAGAATAGAATTCTTCTTTTGCCTTGTGTAGTAATTGGCCTGTTTGCTTACATTCCGTTTTAAAAAGCTGGTGGTGTATTTTCAGTTTAGATCTACGCCAAAGTCTCTCCGTTCTCCGCTTCTGTTGTTTCGCTGTCCTGAGCTCGTCTGTGTACCACTCTGTGTTAGCTCTTATAAGAATTGACTTGCTAACAAGAGGCGCATGAGTGTTTAGAATATGCGAGAGGCATCTGTTGTACCCTTGTACTAAATGGTCAACAGACGTGTTCTCATTTCGTGCGGATTCATCTTGTAGTTGATTTTTGATATCTCTACTCATATCATGTATGTCGATATTCTTGAGCCTTCTAAATGTAATCTCTTTACGTTGATGTTGTGGCTTTCTTCAGTTGAACGTTGCATGTATAGCATAGTGGTCACAGCACAAGTTTCCTTTCACATCACTCAATGAAGGGTTTTTGACTTGAGGACGTGAATGTAGTATTTCACTAGATGATCGTGTGATAAGCAAGTCTAGGATATGTCCGTGAACATGGGTCGGCCAAAAGGAATAAAAATAATTATGTATACTGGTGTCTCATTATATCGCGGTACTCAATTCTTTTGCATAAAAAAGTATAATTTCAAATTTTTAATTTAACTTATATCAAATGATATTAATAATTCTAACTATAGCCTAACTTTTTAGTGTCAAATTATTTTCCAAGCTTGCATCCTTTAGTTTATGGTCTATTTTTAAAACAGGAAATCTTATTTACCTCCTAAGTTGGAGAGTCTCATTGTATCGCGGTATGGGAAAACATGGATGTTTCTAGCTGACATGGACGTCAATTTTTATTTTTGAATTTACAATGTAATTCTACATTAAAAATAATCAATTGTACAAATTAACAGTCTTTGAAAATGAACTTTATTATAATTTTCAATAGCTTATAACTTTAATGGTCTAAATATAATAAAAACGGGACTGGAAATCTGTAAAATTACGTTTTTTTTTAAATATTTCTTTTCAGACTGATGTTCCATACTTTTTAATCATTCAAAAAGTAAACATTCAGACAAAATACATATTGTCTATCAACAAAAAGAATATAGGCTATGTATCCAATTTTTTTGCAATATACCGCGATATAATGAGAATCGAGTATACTAATTTTGGATCAGACAATATACTCGAGCAATTAAAGCTCGACTTTCAGTTCTTTCAATATTTTGATTATTATTGATGTTGTAATGATGAATGAAAAAGCACACCAGACCTAAATCAAGCTTGAAATAACCAAATCCCGTCCTCTCTCATAAAAGCCCATTCTGACCTGAATATATATACTTCTAGACTTGTTTTCTCTGTGACAACTCTTAGATAGTTTGGTGATTTGATAATTCAACTGGAATGTTTATTTCGGAAAGGGAAAAGCCAGGAGCCATGAAAGCCTAATATGCATGTAATTTTTGTGCGACTGTTTTTGTGTTTTACTTGAGTGGGCGGGAATTATTGAAATTGACAAATTTAAATCTATCAGACATTTTTTAAAAATCTATATCTTTAAAAGGTCTTCTCTTTCCAACGGAAGACCTTGTTGTTTTCGTTTTTCCCTATTGTTATTTTATTTCTTACGGAATACGTGCACGCGAGTTCTCGGAAACGGCTCTGTCGATTTTCACAAAACTTTCAGATCTGATAGATATTGATCTGAACCTTATTGGAAAATTTTCATTTTAATGACGTCACTTCCTGTCGTGAGATGTGGATGATTTACTGATTTTCAGAGGGTCAGCTTGTCCTGGCAGTCACTCCAAAACAAATGAAGATATTGACTTGAGATTTTCAATGAGGGTAGAAGAAGGATTGCAAAAAATTGTTTTTTGCGTCTATATCTTTTCAGCGCAAAAGGCGTTGAAGCCCACTTGGGCTCAGAAGTAGGCTCGCAAATATCTCGCAAAGTTTGACATGTTTTCTTTAATATCTTTCTACCTGTCAATAATTTGCTAAAAGATGTATATCAAAAGCTGTGCAAAATTACATGTTCTTTCATTTGATATGAAGAAAAAGGGTCTGACCCTCAAATAAGAGGCCCATATGGGACCAAAAGACTTTCATTTATAACTCTTTATCTCTCAATTTTTTGTTATAAATTACTGAAGCAAATATGTTTATCATAACAATCTGCATCAATGCATTGTAAATTATGATCCTACATTGTATGTTACGTAATTAGGGGTTATAAGTTGCCAAAATGCTCAGTCTTGGATTCTTTATATCTCCAAAAGGGGAAAATATTTTGATAAGCAGTATTAAATCAAAGATGTTCAGAATCATATCCTAAACAAAATAAATCAATTCAATATTTGCAAAAACGTCCCATAAAGGATGAAAAGGGCTGGCCCCTAAATTTGTCTATTCTACATAGCTCGACAACGAAAAGAAATCTCTGACTTTCATTTATAACTATTCAATAATGTTATATAAATCAAAAGAATATAATCAAAAGAAAGAAGTCCTGATACCATTATGATCTACAAAGATTATAGTCAAAATCATATCTCATCTCATCGAAAAAATGGACGGAAGACCTACTCGTTGCTCGCAACGAGATCTCATCTAGTTTATTTTTCACAATTTTATGTCAGAATTAAATGTAAATATAAGGAATCACTGTCTAGTTTGTTGGGTACGCTAGGGACATCAAAAACAGTTGGAAACGTTGAGATTATTTATGCATAGCGGGTTTAATTACATCTGTTATGTAAATAATCCCACTTTTTTCAACTATTGTTTATGCCCTGAATACCGAACAAACTAAACGTTAATTGTGGCAGCATTGCTAACATTTTCTTGGACTTTGAAGCTTTATATTGTTTGTCATCCCCATAGTTATTTGGGAAACATTGCTAGAAGAAAATGCATGCGTTAAAGTATTCAAATTTTATTAGTAATAGTTAAATACATTTCTGGATAAAAAAAAAATTATTAACTAATTATTAACTAATCTGATTTTGAGCTCTCTTGTTTAATTGCTTGTGTATTTATTAGCCATTTTTTGTGTTTGACTTTTCTAATGTAAATAATCAACCTTAAATTACCATTTAGATTTTAAACGTGTTCTATGTTTCCTAAATAAATAGTAATGCTCCTTCAGAAAAAAACCTGTAAAGCAAAAATCATAAATAAAATGAAATGAAACATTCTCTGTTTTCTTAGTTTTAGTGTGGGTTTAAAGAGAAATGTTCAAGTAAAAACGGGAAACATGTGCTACATATTCACTGTATCTCTCTGCAAATACATTTTGCATGTTACATGTAAATAATTTAATTTTAGTTGTGACACGTCATTTGATCGGGTAAAGGATTTAATCCATTTCGTATAACATAAGTTGCCTACGTCACAATGGTCATGAGTTACGTCAAAAACGTAATACTCCGCTTGGCATTAATATGTCAACTATGTTATACGATATAACATAACTTGGGGCAGTTTACGCTTTTTTATGAACCGCTTCGTTGTTTGTAAAGCGTAAACTGTCCCAAGTTATGTTACATCGCATAACATAAGATGACATTAGCTTCATTCCGTAATTAAAAGAAATGAAACACATATTGATATTGCATATTTTATGATTGTTTTTCATAAGATACATATATTATCTATACAAATTTAAAAAAAAACAACTTTCTTTTCCATAATGAAAATTACAATCATATTTTTGGAAACTGAATAATGTCACCATTACAGAATATAAAGGAATTATCAATAATTTGTATGGTAAAATATACATTCCAAAGTTCGTTTTAATTTTTTCCCTTAAAATATTTAAATATTTTTCAATGTATTTTTGTATTTTCATCGCATTCATACATCTATAAAAAAAATGCTCATATTTGTTAATTAGTAAAAACCCTTTAAACTGTCTTCCATGCAACAGTTAAATATCTTCAAATAGCTGCTTCAATTAGAATGCATTTCAACCATGTGTGAGCACGAGTTCAGATTAACATTCTAGTGAATTTTCTTTACAATGGAAAACATTTATCAGTATAAATAAATAAATATCAGACGCATTCTAGAAAAACTAATACTTCCATACGATTATTTACGAACACAGTGTTACAGGTACTATGCACTCGTTTTAAATACAACCAGCTTTACAAGAAAAAAAATGTAAAAATTGAAGACAAAATGTATTTACAGAATAATAAAACAATATTGAGGTAGTCGTTTACTGAAAAATGGTCATCCACGTTAGGAAACCTGTGAAAAGGAGGATCCACATATCTGGAAAATATGTTCTACCGTCACCTGAAAAATAATTGTATTTTAACTACATAGAATATATGTTGTACCTGTGGTAATTCTAAAACTTATTTTACTACAGATACAATAATTTCTTTCACAATTTTTACATCAGCACGTTGGAAAATGAATTTCATTGTTTTTATTCGATTGATTTATTGTATTTGTGGTTTAATTATTCTGATCACTCATTTGGAGAAGTCACCATATACTGATGAAGAGCTTCAATTTTTTAACCCTGATGTTTAAGAGATTCGTGTTTGCTCTGCTCCTATTTTTCACTAATATATTGTCATATACCGCTGAGGAGCTTCAAATTTTGACCTTTAATCGGCACCCAGGGTCTTTAAGCAGTGAGGGATATTTATCGTGCCAACGCCTGCTGTGACACGGGGCCTCGGATTTTAAGGTCTAATCTGAAGGACCAGCAACATTCACTTCAAACTGCCGAGGGCATGGCGAATGACGTCTTAGTTTTTTTTTGACTTAGGTCAGTTACAGTCTCGCAGACGAGATTCAAACTCACAACCTTCTTATCACGGAGCGATCGGACTTCCTTGACGCCTTACGTTTGACTGCAACGACCTTAATTTGAATCGCACATCCCATTAAAAAGCCATTGTTTTTATTTTAAGATATTTATACGAAAGCCCAGAAGGCTCATTCGAGATTCGAGTTTCCAAATACGAGATTCGAAATTCGAGATTCGAAATTCGAGATTCAAAATTCGAGTTTCGAGATTCAAGATCCAAACGAACCAATCAAAAGCGGGTTCAACATTTGATTATTTCCCTTTATTATGTTTTTACTATCAAGAAATAATTCAATATAATTATATCAAATGGGTCGTTTCATTAAATAACGATGCAAGAAAAAAGTGTTATATATATTAGAGGGAAATTTAAATAATTAATGGATTTTTGATCCGCAATGAATATTTCAATTTATATTATAGATTCTTAAATATTAAATAGATTACATATATCAGGAGTATATAATTATATTTTTGTATTGATGACAAATTACCGGCTGCCAGGAGATGGTCGGTTATATGATATGAAAGTTCGAAGTCGCTGTGCGTTTCTGCGGAGTTAAAACAATTTAAATAAAAAATATTTAACATTAATGTAATAGTATATTTAAAAAGACGGTCTTAAGGTTAAAGAAAAACGCACAATAAACATAAAATTAAAAATTCTTATGAAGAATGAGGTAAATAATTCATCCAATACTGACTTAGAAATTTAGATATGTTTGAAGTGCGGAGCAAATTAAGACAGGGGCGTAGTCTAAATCAAAGACCGCGTTATGTATATTACACAATTTTACTTTTTCTATTCAAACGGGATTTGTTGTACGTATTTATTTTAAAATGACGTGTACATATGTACACATATAAACATTTTGAAAAATATGGTTAAATGTAAATTCATTAAAAGACTTAGCAGGCTACAAAATATTACAAGATTTGGCCCTTAGCAGACGAGGATAATGCACGTTTTACAATGTGCCAAGAATTTTCCCGCTACAACTCAAAGAGAAGAAATGAAGTGGCGGATCTAGAGGGAGTTTAGTTTTTTCCTCTAAGAGAGAGCAAGGATACCAACATATTTGCTGCATTTTTATTAAATTAAACTACACTGCATATCTAGTTGTAGATTACATTTAATTTTAGTTTTAAACTTTTAATGTAAATGCCATACAGGCCCACGGTTCAAAAGTTGTTGACGCAGAGTACCAAGGGTTAATACTGAACATGCATTATATAATTAAGCAAATCATGCAATGTAGAACACAAGCTTTTAATATCACGAGGATATATATTAAAAGATAAATATAAGATATTTTAAAAACAGACCACCATAGTCTTTAGTTGCTTCATAAAAGGAACATTAATTGGTTTGCGGCCGATTTTTGAGGCTTACGTCAATACATGTTTCTTGTCTTAATTTTTAGAAAAACACAGGTACGTGTGGACAAGACCCCCCCCTTGATATTGAACCCCGGGGCTTATTTCTCTGTTATGTGTAGCCTTACAATACGAAAAAATCGCTGGCGTAAAACCCCCAGAATAATCGCTCAACCAAAAAAAAAAAAACAAAACAAAAAAAACACTATTTATTACCCTACTTTACAAGAAAGAAAGCTGTTTACGGAAAAAATGTGGGATTATTACGTGATGCAGAGTCAGTCCGATAGCATGGATTAAGACAGAAATCAGTGGCAGATTTAAGGGGGGCGCGCCCGGCGCGCACCCCCTTAAAATTGTCCAAGTTAGCATAAAACATAGTTTGTCGAGAAAATGTTTTAAATGTCTACTCGGTAGACCTCATTTTTACCCTGCAAAACCTCTAGAATCCAAGAGCTTCCGGGGCCTTCGCCCCCTGGGCCCCCACCTGGATCCACTGGGGGCCTCAAGGTGGCCCCCAGACCCCCTTGCGCCCCCTAACTTCAATTCCTGGATCCGCCCCTGGAAATACATTGTATATGTAGAGATAGTGTGAATCGACATATAAAGTTAAAACAAAATAAATGCATTTAACACCAGTGGGGGTACAACGTAAACAGACTGGAGTGGCATATCCTTCTCTTATAATGCATAGTGGGTATTTGGGGGGGGGGGGTGTTGAGCGATTATTCTGGGGATTTTACAATTTTTTGTTATTGTATACATGATGAATAAGTTTAATAAATAAAACTTGTGAAAAAAATGTCCAATAAGCCCTAGGGTTGAATATCGAGGGGGGAGGGAGGGGGGGGGGTACCTTTCACAAGTATCTGTGGTTTTCCTAACACAGTAAATGCATAAAAATTAAGTTTAGTAGAGAATTCAAAAATATATATACTCCTGATATATGAAATCTATTTAATATTTAAGAATCTATAATATATTTTTTGCTGATCAAAATTCCATTAATTATTTAAATTTCCCTCTAATATATATAAGACTTTTTCTTGCATTGTAATTTAATCAAATGACCCATTTGATATAATTATATTGAACTATTTCTTGATAGTAAAAACATAATAAAGGGAAATAATCAAATGTTGAACCCGCTTTTGATTGGTTCGTTTGGATCTTGAATCTCGAAACTCGAATTTTGAATCTCGAATTTCGAATTTTGAATCTCGAATTTCGAATCTCGTATTTGGAAACTCGAATCTCGAATGAGCCTTCTGGGCTTTCGTATATTTATGATACTCATGAAAATGATACTGATAAACTTATTTTGATGCTCTTAAGTACACTTATTGTATTAAATATTTTTTTCAGCTTAAAACATGATCAATTTATAGATTGTAAAGAAAAATAATTGTTTAACTCTTCCTCAATTACAACGGATTCAAAGAGAGCATAATTTCACCAACCCTACAATTTATTTATCATAGCATATTTTATTTCCTACCCTCTGGCATGGCATGCTTTTTCCCCCGATTTTCACTGACATTAATAAACAACATAGAATCTTTAACATCTCGAATATAGCCATTTGTACAAAAACACGCTTTTCATATCCTTTTGGCAGGGTTATTGGTTCTGTTGATCTGATAGCTAAGTACTACTTCTCTGAAGTGTCTGCAACATGTATGAACTGAAAAGAAAGCAAGCTTGTAATATCCTTATTTTACCGCAAATTTTAAACTTACTTGATTGACATTGGATTCCACCTTCACGCCTTGAATTCAAACTCGCAAGTGTTTTAGCAGTTTCTGATACAAATTCCTTAATTTCTTCATTTTCACAGGTAGGTAAAGCCATCGTAGCACATGATGAATAATCTGATATTCTTCTGTGATACCAAATTATAAAAAATAGAAGAGGTAGTCAGAACTATATATATATATGTATATAACTTTGTCTTTATGTGAATTTTGTACAAACTACAAAGATTACATGTACAATGTATAAACCTACATAAGCCCATTAAAAATTATTCGTGACCATAAATATGTAGCTTGCTTTCTTTGGGTACTATATCTTTACTCTAGGCCACAAAAAATTAACATTTTCAAAACTTATTAATAAATCATTCTTGTGGGGTGCTTTGGATATCGTTTTTTTTCAATTACATGTAATTATTTGAATGAAAAAAAAATACAAAATATATATATTTTTTAAAAAATTCGAAATCAATCTTTCTTTTTAACATAAGGAAATAGTAACACTTACTTGCATTCATTACTTTCCGTTTCTTTTTGCAAAGATGGTTTTAAGAATTGCTTGCAGTTCTGGTTAATTTTGGAGCTGGCAAGACAAGTCTTGAAGGAATTCATACCTTTCAAAGGCCAATGATGCAATTTTAAGAGGAAGCATTTTTGTATATTTTATGATTTCTTTTCTTTTTCAAATTTTAAATCATTTCAAAAATATATTTCCCCCATTCATTAAAAAATAAAAACTCAAACCTGTCTTCCTAGATATGTCAGAACAAAGGTTTTTCAATCCCTGAATTTTCCTTTGTATGTCTTTATTCTGTGGACAGTTCTCAAGTTCTGATTCCAGACACAATATAGATCTCTGTATGTCACTAAAAGATATTTCATCATAAGTTTTTTGAAGTTTTAGATTTATTCAAACCATAATATAAGTTATCTCCACAGTAAAAATACTAAGGACCTCGCCTTTTTTTCATAGTTTTAAAACAGTGTTTATATTCTACAGGAATCTAAACTGTAAAGATGTTATGAGGAGAATAAAAAAAAACCAATTATAAATACAAGGATACTTACGTGAAGTTCTCAACTGGAAAATCCAATCCATTAAGGCATCCGCCCTTACAAACTACAAGTAGAATCCAGCAAATAAGTTAAAGAGCTTCGGCTATAATTTTTTATTCCCTAAAATATTTTCACCTAGAGGATCATGATTAATGTAAGATAATTTAAAAATAATTCAAATCACATTTAATGCTCTTTTGTACATGTATTTTTGTATATTTTATGATTTCTTTTCTTTTTCAAATTTTAAATCATAATATATAATCAAAAACATATTTCCCCCATTCATTAAAAAAATAAAAACTCAACTACAAGTAGAATCCAGCAAATAAGTTAAAGAGCTTTGGTTATAATTTTTTGTTAGAGTTTTTATTTTTTAATGAATTGGAGAAATATATTTTTGAAATGATTTAAAATACTAAGGACCTCGCCTATTTTTTTTCCATAATTTTAAAACAGTGTCTGACAAAAATTCAAAAATGGTATAAAAATACATCTTATCCTACATGTATATACGGGTTTGATTTAATAATCTTGTAGATTTTTAAAAAGAAATATAATCATATGTAAAATATTTGTTCAACCTGACTACTCACTGGGTTCTGAACCATGGGCAATGCAGCAAATAATTTTACAATTCTGGAAAAAGACTTTGCTTAACATGTGTAATACTCTATATTTGAGTCCATTTTTCTGACCCCCATTTTGTTAAGTGTGATTTACTTCTTTTCGTCATTTACTTTAATAAATGACATACTTCACTTCTACTTGATGTTATTTGTTTTTTCTGCTTTTACCAAACAAAAGAAAAAACAAGAAAAAAAAAAAAAAAAAAAAACAAGCTCAGTCGTTTTGCAATAGAACTAAGGAACATAAATAGCTATATAAATTTATGAGGACTATGTGCACAATTTTGATATTTTCTTTTAAGAAAAAGGATAGTTCCAAGAAACAGTACGTTTCTATATACTACAGAAACTGGTTGAATATTTAAAGAAATGAAATTCCGTCATATTAATATTCTAAATTATGTCCTTACCGGCTTTGCATGCGGCATGAAGCTGTTTTATCGCTGGGTTTGATATTTTAAATAACGAATGATTCTTGCACCCAGACACAAACTTGGTCACACACAACATAGTTGTAGAAACGACATCACTGTCAAATAAAAAAGCAGTTGATCACTTTTTAAATCTCACATATATTTAACTTACTATTATAAAATCAAGTGGAATAGTACAAGAATGTGTGTATGTATACAATATTCTCTCATATTGATGCTGATTGTCTGGCTCGTATTGATTTTTTTAAATGCTCTTATTTAATTTACATGAAGAAGTAACTATCTACTGCCTTAGATTGTTTTATTTTAATATTTATAAAAGCTGTATTTTTTCCTGTACCTACCAGCCATATTCGACTTTTTTCGCATTAGAAAGCTGCCATCCTGCTTCTTCTAGACAACTTCCAAAGCCCGTAACATTACAGTTTTTACTGTCCATGCCTAGAATTTCAAAAATATCAAATATAAAAAAAAAACCGGAATGATAGCGTGATGTTAAACAACACTTAAGAGTCTGCTCATAATAATTTCTATCTATGACAAATGAGATACTGAAAAAAACATCGTAAATTACAGTATTTTGTCATTACTTGGCATTACTCCTCCAACGCACGCCATCGTCAGCTGGGTATAGGCCTCATCAAACATGGAGAACATTATGTTACCCTCACAAGAGGGTCTTTGTGTCTCCACACAGTTCTTGAATATCGGATATTTTTCACTGCCAAAAAAATAAATATAATATCTTTGCAAATCTGCAATTTAACATTTTTAAAAAAAATTTTTTGTATGCTGAGACATATTTAAAATATTAAAAATAACTGCTTAAGAAGTAATTGTTTTAATCTTATAGTACCAGTTGTTGACATTCTGTGGGGGCTGGTTACTTCCGGTCAGTGCTATGCCCAATATGGCGTAGCATTTGGTGGGATCACAGCTTGCACCGCCTAAAATTGTAATTAATATGGTAATTTGAATAAAGAAATGTTGGGAAAATCGTAAATAAATGATGTTCCGCTGAAACAACTTTACTTTTATTATTTTCTTTAAAGGAATATTAATATTTCTTTAAGAAAGAATGGATGACCACCATTCAAGATCAACTGAAAATTAAGATCGTGAAAATGCCGAGTTACATTTCACATCAGACACGATAGTTTTCGCCACAATAAGGTTCATTTAAGGAATAACTGTCTAGTTTACGATTTCGTAATTACATATGTACGTACGATGAAAATCTGTTAAGCGTTCGTCCTCCACGGTGTGTTGCTTGGCATACATGAATTGTAATTAATCCACGCAATATAATCGTTATATAAAAATGATTTTTAAAGTACATATACATAAATTATATGGCCATTAGTGCGAAACCCTAACTTCAGACCCATGGGTCCACGACTTCACTACGGCCGGTATTTCGGAAAAGTCATTCTTGTTCATAATAGTTTGTCCGCTCAATATACAGTATGTGGTAAAGATGAATTTTGAAATATTTATTCATTTGAACTACGGTATAGCACATAAGAAGCCCAACCCAAAACCAAACTATGAATTTAACAAATTTGATGGAGGACTTACTACATACTAGTATAACAATCATGTCAAGAAGTTTTTAAAAATATTTTATAATTTACGATGGTTTAAGCACAAGGTAAGGGTTAAGGGATTATAAAATCCACAGTGATTTCCTTTCATCCAGCTATATTATATGTCAAAATTCTCTTTTCAGCGGTTCCACAGAAGCTCTTCAAACGTTAAGGCACGACGATGAAAGGACGACGAAGCCTCAGCGGTAAATCACCTGAGTGCCTTAGGTGAGCTAAAAATATTTTCTAAACATTACAAGGACATCTATGAAAATATTAATCTTACAAGCATATTCTGTAATTAAGTTCCACTCCATATAAAAATCAGACAAAATTGTATGAAAGTGATACATGAAGGCTTTCAGAATTTGATGATTTTCCACTCACAGATTTATTTTGAAGTATGAACAGTGTATGTAAAATGAAAAATGTTTTGAGTCATGGTTACCATGGAAACCCGGCCAAAGAAATTTCCTTAGCAACCGGCAGATTTTTCACTGTTGATGGACCAAAAATCACCTATCTTTAAGGCTTAGAATAACATGTTAATACAATGAGAATTATTCCTACTTATTGGTGTAATAAAGATACACATTCAAATTGTTCTAACAATGTAATAAAAAATATTTAGGTCTTAAGTCAGTTCTGTGCTAGACATTGGAAGGTACACATGTTTTACAATTTTAGCTGATTCAGCATTTTTCGTGATTTTGGCAATATTCAAGGCCAAATTTTAACAATGGGCAGATTAATACAGTTGTTGTGTGTATTTCACATAAAAGCAGAGGATTTTCTCTTTTAGATTTTGAAGTCAAATCCATGGGCTCTTTTGAAAATCGAATCTGTTGCCTAGCAACAAATATGGTCGTTTTGATGCATAAAATGAGAATTAATGTAAAAAGTTTACGGAAAAATCAAATGAACTGTTTTCTATGATAAACGAGATACAAATTTTAAAATAGTATAATTAAATTAAGACTCCCTAGAAAATTATTGAATATTGCATTATTCTTTATCTCCATAGCAACAACATTTTCTCCATAGCAATGAGGCAAAAAAAGGTAATTTTGGGTGTATACGTGTAATCTTATTAAGGCTTATTCAATTTAAGTCAGAAAAATGTGGTTGAGCAAAATTGACAATGAAATGCTGCTCTTATTAATTTTTTTTACTTAATCAACCCAAGGCAACGATTCCCTGTACATGGCAACCAATGTGCCATGTGTCTCCTGTAAAACAGATTTGACTTTGGCATCATATTGTTTGTCATGGAATTGGGTATTCAAGTTAATTATATGCTGATAATTGCGCATACTTGATAATGATTGATGTCCTCTTTTAAAAGGTCTTGATTGATTTACTATTCTTAACATCTAGTTAAGTGGTTCTTTAAAAAAAGTTCATATATATAAACCTGCAGCAAGGTGCCTCATCGAATGAACTGTACATTAAAGGTTTGCTACGTACGTTTATCAATCTTTTTTTACACTAAAATACCTTTACAAAATTAAGATGTGTTGATAAAGATTTCTATTTTAAAGCAATAAGCCAGCGTGCGACATATTCATTAAGTCAACCATAAATTATACATAATTATAATACTTTGTTCACATATTGAAAAAGAAGGTAACGAACAGTGATCAAGCTTAAAGTCCATTGGAAGAATACAAATTATGAGCAAACAATAGCTAAACATAACGGGAATGAAATCAACGAAGATGGGATGAGATGATCTGGAAGACGTACCATCCCCATCAGATCGGTCACGTCCACCCTGTACCCTTAAAGTGATGATCGGTCAACCGGAAATACACAGTATTCATCAAGTTAGAATGAATATATTAGCAATTTGACATTTTCTGTTGTTTCATTTGTTTTTCTTCCCTTTCATTTATTTTTTTTTTAAACTCATATTGAGAAGCAGGCTATTTCGATGAAGAAAGTCAATTAACATTTCAATCAAAGATATATTATATTTTCTAACTTGGTTATTATATAGACTGTTAATGATCTGTCAGACACTTGCTGAGATTTAGATATAGCAAGTACTCAGAGCATGCTCTTGCATATTGAAGCAACTGGGAGAAATAAACTCAATATGCAGATTTTCTGGTAAATTGCTAGGATAGATATGGGAAAGTGAACATTGGAATATTGAAATCATCATGTTTATGAAAAAGCTTGATTTTCAGGTTACCATTAATATTCTTTTCGAGAAAAAACCCAAATATGAACTATTGTTTCTGTCTCTTTAATTCAGGTTCAACATCGAATTAACGTAACCAAATTGTTAAGCAGTCATGTTAAAATGATGGTGGCTAGATAGCTCAGTTGGTGGAGCACCTGACCGGATTTTCAGGGGGTCCGGGTTTTAATACCTGTCTGGTCCGCTTCATTTTTCTCCTCTCCCGTTACATATTTAAATGCTTAATCATAGGACGAAGCAAGATATTTTTCATTTTGTATGTAGGGAATTTTAAATAATTCTGTTTCGTATGAATACCTGCAATTTGAGAAGTGCAATAAGAAACCCTTGGAAATCCAAACAGATTGTTTGCAGATTTGCTTTTAAAATAACCTTGATATATTCTCAATCGATTTTATATCAACCACAGAGGACTTGTGAGTAATAAGAATGTGTTTAAACCGAATTTATTTGTAGATGACTAAATACAAAATCAAATTATCTATAATTTTAGGATTCAATTGCATTGAAACAACAACAACCTTTGGTAAAAAAAGTATGAACTAACATTTTATGTGGGCAATGTTGGGAAAAAAATCGTATCTTTTGGTATGTCTGGTTTTGTTAAAATCTTTTTGTGTATACATTATACGGGGAAATTTTCGCCCCGTTTTATCTTTGCCTCTTTCGCCCTTCTCACAAAAGGGCGATTTTAAAACTGGGCGATTTCAAAGAACACAGTTTTATTCTGAAACAAACACGGGCGGTATAAAGTACTTACACGTAGAATTATACATTGCGAAACTCGCGCTTAGCGACGTCATTGGTTTCAATTGGTTTATTTTTATTCGATTTTATATAAACCACAGAGGTCTTGTGTGTACATTGAGAATTTTTTTAAACTTAATTTATTTGCAGAAGACTAGTAATATGCAAAAACAAATTATCTATAATTTTGGGTTTCAATTTTATTTCAATTTTAACAACCTAAGGTCAAAGAGTGTGGACTTACATTCTTTGTGGGCAATTGTTTGAAAGAAAAAAAAAATTAAATCGCACCTTTTGATATGGGTGATTCTGGTAAAATCTTGCACTGTATTTTTGAATTATTTTTATTTTCTATTTTTCAATGCATCAATAACTTGATTCACACTTCGTTTTATGAAGTACTTCTAAAGCTTCTGCCCTTTGCTAATATTTTAGTGAAAAGAAAAGAACGATGTTTGGTAGCACATTGTTTTAACTGGAACTCACTTAAACGATCATAAATCAAAATACCTTATTATAATTTGCTATGAAATGTTTGCCTTTAAATAAAATATGTATCTCATTTTTAAGGTCATCCAACATAAACTCTTGGTATTTAGGATGACGGATTGATAGAAAACGAACAAGCAATTATAAATTCAAAGCAGTCTCCACCATAAATTCTTCTAAATTATCATTTAGATTTATCTTTTGCCTAGTAGAATATATTTTGCTATTTTTAAAGGCCTTTCTCTTAGCTAATACATGTTCTAATGAGACTTTTATTTTACACAAGTAGTTGACTAGATAAGGACATTTCATTATCTATAGAGGTGCTCAACATCTTGTTACAGATACACTTCAATATAATACCTCAAATGCTTAAGAGGAGGAAATCGGGGATAGAATTGCGGCAAGCAAAATCGATAACTTGAAAGCTTTCAATTCCAAAATAAATGACATTGTTCAGAGCTGATATTTCTTTTTCATAATTTTTGGGAGAAGACAATATTTAAGATTTATTGTGATGAATGACGGTTTGCTCTTTGGTTCTTTTTTTTGAAATTGTTAGAATATTGGGATTGTCGAAACAGCTTACTAAAGTAACCAAAATATACTTGGGTTCTTACAAGATGTTCTTCATTCACATAATGCTAATTTGAATGATTTCTCCGACTAAAACTCAAACAATCAATTGTCCCTTTAATTTCTCTTTAATTTTACAAATGCACTTATGTACTTATGATTTTTATAAAATAATCATTTAACTTGCAATTTAAGCAAGTAAAATTGAAAATAAAAGACAAAAAATCTCGCAAAGTTCATGTTAATCATAATTTTGTTGTAAAGTTTTTTAAAAGAATGAAATGTGGACATAGGTAACGGAATTCAAGAACAATAGTCCTTTGATTGATTGATTGATTGATTGATTGATTGATTGTATACTGTTTAACGTCCCTCTCCAGAATATTTCACTGATATGGAGACGTCACCATTGCCGGTGAAGGGCTGCAAATTTAGGCCTATGCTCGGCACTCACGGCCTTTGAGCAGGGAGGGCTCTTTATCGTGCCGCACCTGCTGTCACACGGGGCCTCGGTTTATACGGTCTCATCCGAAAGACCGCCCCATTTAGTCGCCTTTTACGACAAGCAAGGGGGTACTGAGGACCTATTCTAACCCGGATCCCCACGGAGCTAAGAGTCCTTTGAAACAAAACAAATCAGCAGCTGCGTTAAGACTTTCAAATCAGAGGTTCGATAAGGTGCCAATGAGGAGTAAGCAACCCCCGTCGACCGGTCACACCCGCCGTGTATTCTTGTAGATTTGTCATGATCAGGTAAGTAAAAGAAATGTATACAATTTAGTGTTTCAATAATGGCATCAGAATTTGTATGAAAAAAAGTTAGTCAGCGTTTTACCAAATCATTCTTTCGACCATAGAATTTGCGAAATGATGACTTTAAAGGAGGGTGAAGAAGTTACTCATATACATCTCAGTTAACTCGGTATCTAAACAACATCAGCAGTTACGGTTCCTTCGGATGAGACCTTATAAACCGAGACACCGTGTCACGATGTCGGTGTCTGTCCCTCAGCGCCCAATGACCCGTAGTGCCCAGTAAAAGTCTAAATTTGATGTCTTTCATCGGTTTTAGGTGACTTTTCTCTATGAATGAAATATTATCGAATAGGACGTTAAACAACATACAATCATCGATAATCTATTTTCTTTTATAATTGTGGGGTTTTTCTTTGAATGAGATTTATATCTATAAGTTGCCCCAACTACCTACTACTCTTAACTTCACTACAGTGAAAATTATCAAGGTATATATCAAAGACATTTTTAACTCTTTATTCCTTAAATGAATTCATAAACGTTTATGCTTGAACTTTTATAAATTCATGACAACATTGACACCAACTTTGGATCAGATATCACATTTTTAAACTTCTGCTTAAAAAGATAAGACAAAAGTATTTACATTGTGACCGTGGGGAAAAACAGTTGCACAACAAATACCTTTATTGGTTTATAAAGTTGAAATTTTGCTTCGCCTCACCAAATTTTAAATCGCATGAGACACAGTCAAGACTGAAACGCCATATTGTGGGTTGATGTAATTTTTCCTTTCATTTAACCTCTCTACAAGAACTAAAACTTAATGACAGTAAGAGTCTATTGTATTTGCCTTTTACAAATGGAACGCCATTGTGCGCCTCCTATTTTACTTTTTGATTCGACATATTGTAACGTGTGACCTAAGGGTCCGTTTTCAAGGGATACATGTACAGGGTCTTAATTTTAAATAACTATAAATGAAATTTTCCTCTGGCTCTATCTGAGCCTATAATTAATACTGGGAATTAAAATTATTTACAATAATGATTGTTTATTATTTTCGTGGGATACTTGTCCTTGTTCTATTATTTTTTTAATTTAAACAGCGGGATCTACAAGCCGAGGTTCTTTGATACCAAGTACTACCTGTATGACTGGGTTCCCTGCACCTGGTTCCGAAACCAAGGTCTTACTGTAATGAGTACTCGGTACCTCACCCTTATTCAGGATTACTATACCTTGCACTTCACTACAATTCTTGGCTTACCATTTACCGGCGCTCTGTACCCTAGCCTTGATTTTATTTCACTGTGTTAATTCTTCTGTTTTAATATTACTTATTATCTTCTTATCAACTTCTTACTTCTACGGGTTTCAGAATGATCGAGACTGCCTCTGCAGCCTTTTATATAGGAAAGGGCTATACCATTCAAACAGGGGTGAACAGTCTCCTGGACTGTTCCATTATTCCAGGTCACACCAACGTTTGAATGGTATAGGCCTTTTTCATCACTCATTACACTATATTATGGGTTTTCCATAGCAAAACCATGACGCTGCCATTCTTTCTGTTATATTGAATGATATCAATCCCTTATCTGCAATTCCTCCTATACCACTGAACTTTCACAGATTCTTTTTTACATAATGCCATTGTGACCTCCTATTTTACTTTTTGATCTGACACTAATTTCGGGTCTCCCGGAGCAAAACATGGATCGTGCCATTATAATCTTACGGGATGCCGGGGTTATTATTTAGTGAGCTCATTGCTCACAGTACCTCTAGTTTTATTTGTGATCCGTTCTCCAGTAATCCATTTTTTTTGTCTTTGATAAGCAGTATAACTCCCATTAAGTCTGTACATATGTCGTTTGGAGTTACCTCTTTTCGGGGAAAAGTAAGTCTGATATAAAATATTTTTTTTAACTACTTAGGTAAATAACAATTTTTTTTGTTTAATAATTTATGAAAACGTCAAACGCTCCCTTTTCCAATGGCCTGTCTCACCTCATCCACATTATTTTTTTTTCGAATGCCAGTTCATCTCTTCACAAAAAACATCACTTTATATCCAAAATTCGTGGAATAGCGATTTTCGTGGACTCCGTCGATTTCGTGGATTGTTTAAAAGTACTCTTTGTCTTTAAATGATCAATTATGCATAAAATGTTTCTTAAACACAATAGCCAAGTATTTTTAGCGCTCTCTCTCTCTCTCTCTTATACACCAATACAACCCAATATATACACTATAATGCTCATCTGATAGATACATTGGTTCAGCAGATTTTTAGTATTTTTTTTATTTTACCGTTATAACCCGATCATGACAAGAAGCACACAGCGAGTGTGACCGGTCAGCAGGGTATGCCCTGATCCCACCTCCGATGTTTTGGAGGTCCATGTTTGCTCTGCTCCTATTTTATATTGTATTGTAGACTTTTGATCATGAAAACTATTCGTTATCTCCACATGTTTTATTTCATAGATATTTATGGATCTCTTTAATATCTATTTTTCCTTCTGTGTTCAATGATTCAAAAGTGTTTTTTTTTTATTTAAAAATCGATTGATTACAAGATCAGTAGTTTGTAACAACATTGTCTTTATTAAGGCTCATTTTTTAAATTGTATTTCAGACGAAATAGGATATATTTCTACAAGTGGTAATCCAACTTATACCTATAACTTCCTTTCTAAGAAGGAAAATCTTCAAAATCATATGTCAGTTTTTAATATGTTTTATATCCCTCATAACCAATATTAATTTGAATTACATACCTATGGGTTCCAAACCTTCATAAAAATACAAATCGTTACAAAGATACATAGCAGGTTCTACCAAGCCACTAATTGCAGGTTAAAAAATTTAAAATGAGTACTGTGAAACAATATTTCCGAGAAATGGTGTAAATCTGATGTGCTTATGTAGCAATATACCTTTATCACATGCAAATGGGGTTTGTATCCATTTGTCAGTTTATTCTATACGCAGGAGTATGTTCTACAAACAGTGTATAAAACAAAGCAAATCAATGCCAAAGAAGTTGTTTCATAAAAAATACGAACGGTCTCATTTAAACTCATCATTTTGCAGGTTCTGTGATCGAAACGATGATTTTGTCCACAAATACAATCCAACAATAAGTAAAATGCAAATATAAATTTTTCATACTTATTGTTAGGCAATTGCTAACGCAATGAATTGTTTACGGATTTTTGTTATTTCCCGATCTTGACGAGGAGCACATGGCGGGTGTGACGGTTCGGAAGGGGATGTCCTCTCCCCAACCGCACCTGATCTCACCGTTAATATTTTAAATGGTCCTTGCTCTAATTTTTATTGTTTTAATGGACTGTTGAGCTTACGAGTTCGTTTATTTACACCCGGGATCTTTGCTATAATATTTCAGTGAGCGGAAATGCCAAGTGAACTCTTAAAATCCTTGAGGAAAGCCTCAAGGGTACGTATTCAAGGATATCGGATCTACGGTTTAATTCCAAATTCTTGTTATTCTGTTTCCAATTCCCTGTAAATCTATGGACCTTTTCTGAACTGAGCGGCTCACTGGTGTTGGGGAGTGGATATGTTACCCAACCTGTACAAAATGCAACCAAGAGAGTCACGGTTCAGCTTTCCACTCTTTATTAGATTAAACAATCCATTTGTAATAGTATGATTACAATAAATAGTTTCTTACAATATTTGAATTTTTAATTACTTTAATTCTGACCTTGAGCACTTTTTAAATTTCTAATGCACTTTATAAATACTTTCAATTCGTTTGCATTATCTAGTAATATGATTTGTTGTAGCTAATTTATCCCAACATCTGACCTCTTGTCACTTCATTACTACTGGTTGCTTCTTCACCCTAACCAAACACATTCTTTTGATAAACAAGTAAACAACCGCATTCCAATGGATCATTTCTTGGAACCGTCCAGTAAAAGTTCAACTCCTAGTGGTCAGCATCTTTAATTACTTTTATCTTCAGAGCTCGCATCTGTTATCTTTCTCCACAAATACACATGTTTATATGTGTTACAATCTTATTTTTATGCAGTTTTTGCTATGATAATTGTTTGTTATTACCATTTATTACGTGTAAAAATAAACATATTTGGCTCAACTACATCTTTTGTGCTCCTTTGTAAAAATTGGGGTCCCCTAATATGTACATAAAATTATGTAGGGAGAAGTTTACCTTTAATGAACAACAAATAAGCATATCTTGAAAAGGCATACTGATATCAAAAAGTAAAATTTTAAGTTCAGAACATAAGCCATGTGGTTTGTTGATTCTGTGTTGAAATTGCATCTAAATTGCATCTAAACATTCATTACTGTGTTTTATACTTTTCAGTTTTCTTACAATTTCGAGCCACCCCTAGAGCTATCCCAAAAGCCAGGATGAACTCACCAACCTGAAAAGTTAGAGAAAATAGGACGTATGAGGGGAAAAAATGTTCAAGGAATCATATGGAGATGACAAACAGTATTCAAAGGCCCATACAGACACTGAAAATGAGGATTAAGTCACTAGAGGGAATAAGTCGTTAGAGGGAAGATTACGTTTGAAGGAAAAGAGGTAAGATGACGTTAGAAGGAAAAATGAGGGAAGATGGCGTGAGAAGGAGTAAAACATAAGATGAAGATATACTTTATTTGCTATAAGACTTAACATAGAATAAGATATAAGAATAAAGAAGGGAAGATGAAGTTAGAGGAAATAAGACGTAAAAGGAAATAAAATGTTGGAAGCGATGAACGACAGACAAAAAGAGATGTTAGATGGAATAAGTCGTTCAATTAGATTTTAGAAGTAATAAGACTTAATAGGGAAGAGGATGTAAAAGTGAATTAAACGTTTGATTGAATATAAGACCTGAGTGAATAAGTTGTTAGAGTACAGAGACGTAAGTGGAAATAAACTGTTGAAGTGAATCAGACGTTAGAGAGAATAAGATATGAAAGGAAATAAGCAGTAAGGTAGAATAAAGCATCAGAACATTCTCAAAAGTACGTTATATATTATTTTTATAAAATACATAAAGTCTGTTTAATTGGTTTAAAGATATTTTCAATTTTCAAATGCATGATTATTATGCTCCTTTTGGTGATACTGTTTAAGCTCAAAATTTGATTAAAACATAAATATACTTTCAAAATCCCCAAGGTTAAGGTAATGGTAGCTATTACATCAATCTGGTGATCTGTTATGGCAAAGTCATCCAACATCTTAACACGAGAAAAACAGCTCTGAAATGTTAAACAATACATAAACAAAAGACCTAGGGGCCACCTCGCTCACCTGAGCTCTGGCTATGTACAACTAAAAGCAAAAATCAGTTCAGTATTGAAAAATTGAATATAAAAGTGGGTTCAAGTTTGATTATGGATTGACTTGAATTTACACCACATGAGGATGCCTCCATATAACTATGACCAATCATGGCTTTCATAGAAAAAGAATTTAAAGATTTTCCCCATGTATTCCTATGTTAAACTTCGATCCGCTATTGTGGCCCCATCCTAGCCCCGGGAGACAGGATCAAACATAATTGAACAAATTGGAATCTACACTGCCAGAGAATGCTTCCGAATGAGTTTCAGTTTTCATGGCTCAGTGGTTTTTGAGAAGAAAATTTTTAAAGATTCTCAATATACATTCCTATGTTAAACTTTGACCACCCATCATGGCCCCACCAATCTATACTATCCGAGGATGGTTCCACATGAGTTTCATCTTTCCTGGCCCAGTGGTTCCTGAGAATATTTTTTTAAAGTCCCATTAATTTTTCACGTATTCATGATTATCTCCCTTATGAAGATAGTGTGACCCTTCGTTTGAATAAGCTTGAATCCCTTTCACCCAAGAATACTTTGTGGCATATTTGGTTGAAATTGGCCCAGTGGTTCAGGAGAAGAAAATGAAATGTGAAAAGGTTACAATGACGCTAACAAGAACAACGACAGACAACGGACAAATTTTGATCAGAAAAGCTCATTTGAGCCTTCGGCTCGGGTGAGCTAAAAATTGATTGGTGTGGCACTTCTGAAATAAAGAAAAAATAAAACAATTTTTGCTCAGATTATTATTATAAGTAGTAGTAGTATTCTTTAATTCTTGGTATTGTTGGTCACATAATATGATTATGATACATGTAACACACTGTGACCACTTTGGAGTAACATTTAAGGCACAAAGTGTGAACTTTTACCCTATTCCTAGCATTTAGAAATGATTTTCATTATACTTTTTATGTTTATGATATTTACATCTCTATATGTTCCTGCCTGGACATCAGCATGACAACTGGCCGGTGCCTCATTATAATCATCGATTGTATATGCTTTACAACAAGATTTTGGAATTACAGAATTCGTCTGTTGACAGGAACCAGACGTAGTACACCAAGGGGTCGTGTCAAAGTCGTTGGTTGTGCTAGTGACTTGGTTTACAGCACAACAATCGTACTGAAACATGGAAAACATTCAATTGATTGATACACAGCAATACAGTTATTGACAATATACTTTGCAGTAGAGAATACATTTTTAACTTTTGTATATGAAGTAAATCTCTTTCATTTACATATTCCATTCATATATACTTATAGACAGATGTATAATTTATGCGGTGTGAGTAAGTTGTGAGCAATTAAAAACAGGAAACACTGATGCTTCCTTATGGCATCTCAAGATCGAGTTAAAAGTTATTTGTAACAATGGATAAAAAAAGTGATTTATAAAAGCTCTAACTACCATCGTTCAAAAGTTCTAGTCAAGGTTAAATGTTTAAAATGTAGGCACAACTTCGAGTTAAAGGTCTGAATAATAAAATATTGTTGCACTAAAAAGATTTAGATAATTGATATACCTATCTAAGGTATAGAAGCTTATCTCGAAGCCTTTAAACTTTCATGCCTTACGTTAAAATGTGGTTAACCTTAACAAAAATATGTCTAACCCTATCGTCAGAATTTTTTTAGAAGGAATATACATGTTTTTGAAAGACAAGATTAAAGGCAAAGTAAAAGTTTTCCAAGAAGACAATCGAAGACACCAAAAACTATATATACTATTCGAATCTTCTATTACTGTAACATGAGTACATCGTCGCTTTGTCCTTACTACTATTCATTTATCAGCATTTACTCTTTTCTAAAGAAAATGATATAAATTGAGTAAAAATATTCCAGAATAATCATACATTATTCAGACTTTTATTCGACACTTATAATCTTTATTTTAATTGTCTGTTTGTCTGTCTGTCTGGGTTTTTGTTTGTCTGTTTGATCTTGCACATAACTGCTAGGTGGGTGATGTTATCGCTTTCATATCTTTTAGGTACATTTCTAGAGACATGGCCTTTTTGGAGACATCGCCAAATTTGACCTCTTGACCTTGGACTTTAACCTACTTTTACAAAACAATTACCAAACGTTTATCTACAGGTGTAGGCCATAACTTTTGAACAGTGTGTGCTGGGGCTTTTATATTTCACATGTGTATTCATTTTGACACTACCTTTCTTTCAGTGTGTATAGATATTTTTGTCCTTGTGACCTCGAACTTAGAGTTTGACCCAGTTTTTTCAAAACATCAACCTTTTCCATAACTTTTTAACAGCTAAACCAGGGTTTTCATATCTCACAGGATTATTTCTTATGACAAGGCCTTCTCTGGATATCAACAATTTGACCTTTTTGCCTTAGACTTTGTTTTGTTTTGTTTTAAGAAACTGCAATCTTCACCACAAGCGAGGACATTAGTGATTCATAATACTTCTTGTTTCTTTATAAGTTTGTCGCAAAAGATTTTTTTTATTTTATATTTTACCGCATTATTTAATTAACTCTTTCTCTGGATACCAACAATTTGACCTTTTTGCCTTGGACTTTGTTTTGTTTTGTTTTAAGAAACTGCAATCTTCGTCATAAGCGAGGACATTAGTGATTCATTATACTTCTTGTTTCTTTATAAGTTTGTCGCAAAAGATTTTTTTTACATTTTTCCACATTATTTAATGTAACAACACATTTCATTGAGTTTTAATATTTTTGACCTTGGTTTTGCAAATTAGCCAACTTTTCAAAAAAAAAAAAAAATTTAACCTCGGCGATGAATTTTAAACAGATACTGTATAGGGGGAAAATAACTCGCGGTGTTAATATTCGCTATATTCACGGTGTTAACAAATCCGTGAATTCAAGAAACAGTGAATAAATTTTCAATAATCTATATGTTTTATTTGGAAATTTGAGAATAGATCACGATAGATTTATATAGGCGTACGTGTAGTCCATGGTCATTTCAGCAATTGCGAGTAGTACTGTCATTCAATTAATTTTAATTATCACGCTTTACTTTAATTCAAATCGGCAGATAATAATTTGTGTTTGTTCAAAAGCTGTTTTAATAGCCAACGCTGCATGTTTCATCAATCAAAACACGTAGGTCATGGGTTTTGATTACCCGTGCGTAACTAATGTTACCACGTGTATTTGTTACCTGCATTCTAATGCATATTAGTTCATGTAGTTTTTATCGACATTTTGGTTTTAAAAAATCATTCAAATATCGAACTTACTGATGAAGGAAGTGTGGAAGAATATTATTTCGTAGAACTACATAAAAAGTTTTATTTCCGTCCAGTGGTTTTTCGCCGCGTTGTATGGAAGATCTCGGGTGCACATGCACTCATCGTAATAGCATGTAGGAAAGTCATTTAACGTTTAGAGACTATCAATAACTGCACTTGTGTTAATTTAAAACATGTATTTATGAAATCTACCTATTTTATAAAAACTTACTCTGTTGTCCGTGAAATAAAGACAGAACGCTGATTAATGTCGTTCACATGTAGCTATGGTATGGATTAAATGCAGACAAGCGAAGTAACTTTTATTACGTACCAAATTCCGCGAATTCAAGAAACCGTGATCGTGTCAGATGAGAGAAAAACGTGAAAATTACAACCCGTGAAATTAATCCCCTATACAGTAGTACAATAGCCTTCATGTTTCACATGTATTCCTTATGACAAGACCTTCCTTTGATATCAACACTTTTGATCTTTTGACCTACAGTCAAGGGACATAATTATTCGCCACTTCCGCGCAAATTTTTTTTATCGCATGTTCGATAAAGTAGGGCTGAGTGCTATTTTTAGACAAAAGATTTTCCCATTCTATTTTTATCTTTGTGTTGTTATACTAAAATTGCTGACATGTACACAATATTTTTGTCATCTGCTATATGGTTTTTCGATAAATATATGTGAAAAACAATAAGAGTCGCAAGGGGAAAGAATTAGATACGTCCGTCAGAAGAATGGTTGTAGAAGCATATCAAAACAACAGAAATACATTAGAATTGTAGTATTAAAAAGTTTGATGAAACGGGACAGGTAGAAAATTGTAGAAGGTAACATAAATGCAAGAAAATATATTGAACTAGAGCAAAGCTCGTTGCAAAGCAACGAGTAGGTCTTCCGTACTGTTTTGACCGGAAGTGATGTCAACAAAAGAAAGCAATGAGCTAAGTCGTCTCCAGTCACTTTATAATTTCAATTTTGCATCAAAACCTTTAAAAATAAGCTATTTTTGGCTCATTCCGGTTTGACCGAAGTGATATCGACGGACAGAAAATTAAGTTTTATGCTTCCAGTGACATATGTTACCCAAAAACTTATCAAGAACGGTAAAAATATGCATTTTCTGACGACTTCCGGTTTAACCGGAAGTGACGTCGCCGGACGCATTTTGACGACTTCAATAGATTAAGCTTGACATTTTGCTTCTTGGACGTATTACAAATTCTCAATACTTTTTGAGATATCTGGAAAAAAATTTTGGCCCCTCTAGATCCCTTAATTTAGGGGGCAGCCCTTTTTCCGAGAATCATTTGAAAGATCTTCTAATTCTGCACAAATTTTGTTCTATATGTCTTAACAAAATAATTTTAGTTTAGAAGATAAAAAGCAGAATAATTTTTAGCTCTTTTAAGCGTTCTAATTTTTTACCCCTATATAGCACCATTTTGAATAGAGAAATCGAAAAACAAAAACAGATGTGCACAACTTCAATCCTTCTATTATCTAAAATCAGTAGAATTTCTGCTCCAGCTTTAGCCGTCTCTGAGCCTTTGTCTGGATTCGAAAGCCTATAAATTTTCGTTTAAAGGGAAATAACTCAAAACCGGAAGTGACCTTTTGAAATTTTCGACAGCATTCTGATAGAGTTTAGTAACTTCTAGTACCTCTGAAAATTTGAGCGAAATCAGTTGAGAAATGAGTGAGATATGAGGCTTCAATGTTGGCGTCTAGGAAGTAGTAGAAGAAAAAAAAAGAATAATAATCTTTACCAACAGAATCAGTAGAAGGTCTTCCGTTGGAAACGGAAGACCTTAAATATTAGACAACAACCTTTGGTCCGTTTTAGCCAGACATTTTCCAGATAACGAGTATGTATTTATAGACGACAATGCTTCCGTTCATAGAGCAAATTTAGTTAAAGAATACATCGTCAATAACCAATGGCCTGTCCCGTTCCCTGATCTAAATATCATCGAGAACATTTGGTAAAATTAAAAAGAACACTGGAAACCCGTGCCAAATTCATTAAAACAAAAGATCAGCTGATGGCGGAAATTCGGATTGCTTGGGAAAATATACCAACCTCCGACATTGAGGACCTGTATAAGACAATTCCCGGCAGACTAAATGAAGTTTTAATGATGAAAGGCAATTTAACAAAGTATTGAGGTAAGATGGGCATTTATTATTTTTTAAACAGCTCCTAAATATCAAGGTGCGCGATGTAAAAATTTCGGTGGCCATTTTGAAGTGGCAAATAATTATGTCACTTGACTGTAGAACATTAGAGTTTAACTTGCATTTGAGAAACTTCAACCCTCGACATAAGCTGCCATACGGGGGAATTTGTGTTTCACACTTATATTGGTTTTTTTTTTTAGAAATAAATCTCAGAATGTTGATAAAATCATATATGTTTTTAATAAGATACATTTTTAAAACAATTAACCTTGAGAAAAAAGTTGTTCCAAAGGTCGGAAGTACTAGCCTTGATGCTTATAACATCCGAAGTAAAATTGTCTCTGAGTGATTGGATCATTGCACTCTTCATTTCTCCATAATCCTGGGAAAAGAAGCAAAGGATTTGGAACAATAACTAATCTTAAATAATCCATCCTTTTAAGTTTAATATCTTTATATAGGCGTCAGTTATATCATAGTTTTGTATCAGAATATACACTTTAGTAAACTTTATGCAACTTTGAAGAAATTGATAACATACCGTTTCTGTCTTAGTTGCTTTGAAATCGACAATACTGTTGTACCGGAGAAATAGCAGACATACCAACACAAATGATTGTATGGCCAGCTAGGAAAGAAGAGACTGTATCATCAATATGGTAAAATAGACGATGAAGAAGATATCATTCCATACTTCCAAATCAATTAGTCATTATATGCAGGTTGGGTAACGTAAATATAATAAGTAAAACTTACCACGGTATAACAAGCTATATATCCTTTTCTTTGTCTTTCACCAGGAATCATAAATAAAATCAGGCTTAAAAAGAGAAAAACGAAATCCAGGACAAGTGTTGATATTCCTATTTCCCAGATTTCTTTGATGTTCTCTTTAGAATTTCCATATTTACAAGATACAGTAAAATTCAGGCGTAGATATTCGACGGCTTCCTTGAGATCACAGGATTTGCTACGTTTCGTAACATCACACCAAGATACCAAGACCACGGCAACAACCTTTGCAAAATTGATTTAACTCTAATATTCAAATGGCAATTAATTTACTACTCGGATTAGAAAGGTGACCATTCTATAGATAATTGTTGATAAAAATACAAATAACCAGTATTTCTATTTTCAATATGGAACACTAATTTGATGGTAGAGACTAATATCATTTTTATTCGTTTATTCGAGAAATTTTCACTCATATAGAGACGCCACTACCTGCCGGTGTAACGAAGAAAAGTGACCCCCGTAGAATATTGACCGGGGGTCATTTTTCTATGAAGAAATTTGACCCCCAGGTCAATTTTCTACGTAGAAAATGACCAACTAGTCTGTAAAAATTATGGCCTTGGGGTCGTTTTTTTTCTTTTTTTTTTTTCGTGTGCATTATAGAAAAATGACCCCGCAGAATAATGACCCCTTGTCATTTTTTGACATTCGTTTTGGTAGGAATATTCTTGTTAAGCGAATGTCTACGGGTAATATCAAGCTGTTTTGTAGAAATCCAGTCAAAGCGCCCCCTAATAAAACCGTCCCGATCAAAGCGTCCCCTGATTTTGGTCAAAGCGCCCCTGATAGAATTTTACATTAAAATGATGTTACAAAACCGCCCCTAAATATTGGTCAAAGCGTCCCCTGATTTTGGTCAAAGCGCCCCTTATAGAATTTTACAGTATAATGGTCAAATAATGGTCAAAGCGCCCCTTAACATTTTTTTCTTAGGAAAAATCGTCTGGGAAGCAATCTAAACGTCCCCGATTTTTGTCAAAGCTTCCCCTGATTTTGGTCAAGACGCCCCCTAATATTTTTACAAACATGTTCCGGAATAAAACTGTTTTGTATTTATAATATTATCATTGTTTGGCAGTTAATTCTATAGGGGGGCTTTGACCAAAATCAGGGGACATTTTGAACATTGCTTTGGGATGGACTCGAAACGTTTTTTCCCTGTAAAAATATATTAGGGGGCGCTTTGACAAAAACCAGGGGACGCATTGACCATTTCTTGGGGACAGTAAAGATTGACGAAAGTTAGGGGACACTTTGACCGGGACGTTTTTATTAGGGGGCGCTTTGACTGACTCCCATTCAGCATAGAAACGTTTATTACATTATAATTTAATTTTAGTTGTAACACGTCATTTGATTGGTTAAACGGTTTTATCCATTTTGTATAATATAACTTGCCTACGTCACAATGAGTTACGTCAAAAACGTATTACTCCGCTTGACGTTAATTTTAAAATAACGCTCAATTTTTAAAACTTTTTCCGGAGGAGATATTGTCTTATTATCTACCCTGAAATTAAATTATACATGTAAGGAATGAAGCTTATTTCAACTTATGTTATCCGATAAAACAAAACTTGGGGCAGTTTACGCTTTGTTATAAACCGCTTCGCGGTTTATAAAGACCAAAATTTTACGCTTTATAAACCGCTTCGCGGTTTATAAAGCGTAAACTGCCCCAAGTTATGTTAAATCGGATAACATAAGTTGAAATAAGCTTCATTCCTGAAATAGACGCAACTGTTTCTACTGTGAGTGCAATTGCTCTATCACACTCGTGTAGAAGAATCTCTACTACACTTTTAAACCGTGTTGAGAAGTGTATATTTGAAATAAGAGGAATAAAAATAAGTTTTTAATAATATTCTTTGATGAAAAAGAAATTCAGAATATTTAGAATTGCTGATTTATATCTTTAAAAATTCAATTTTGGTCAATGTATTTAATTGTATAATAAAACTTTTTAAAATTATAGAGAACTGCCATATTTTTATTTTTTCGTATCATGCATATTTGTACAAAGAACGATAACTCTTCACACTTGGGTAATAACATTCAGAAAGAGAAAATTCTTTAACTAGTTTATTTATTTCAAGAATGATTTCAGCTATTAAAAATAAATAGAAAAACTCAAAAAAAAAATATAGAAAAGCATTCTGGAGTAATTATCATTATAAAATCATTCTCATTTTTCATCATAGTTTTTTGTCAGAGGGTTAATCGATGACGTAACAACTGCATCAAAACAAAAATGTATGACAGCGCTGCTTGTATCCAGATAACTGTGTCTGAGAGGGAAATACTTTATAAATTGTTTGTGATTTATTAGAGAAAAGGAGCAGTAATCAGGTTTACTGATTTTAAAGCCGTATGTTTTTCTTTACCGTAGACAAGAAGCTGCGTCCTTATGTAAGTCAGGATTTCATCTGATACTCTTGAAAAAAATCAAAGAATGCAAATATAAGTAATAGTAATAGCTCTGCTGGCATTTTTTTCAATGATGCGCTAGCACGCATCCTGGAATATGCCAGCAGAGCATATGCTATTCATAACGCCATGTTCACTGAATAACGTTGTTTTTTTCTTAATTATACAGTAAGTTTTCACAATTATCATTTTAATCCTAAAAAAGGTTATTTTCTAGCTGTTGTCAGAAAAAAGTTTCAATAATTAATTAAATATAAATCTCTTTGATTTTACCCTAGATAAATAATTTGCAAAAATCAAAATAAAGTTTTATTTTTTCAAAAGTTTAACGTTTTTGATCCCTACTTTTAAAACTGGCGCGAAAAAGGGCGCTATCTTAGAAAATTAGATCTTATAAAAACACTTGGTTTTCTATGAATGAAGTTTCAAACTTCTCATAGAAAATAGGGATGATTTGATTTGTAAAAATAAGTACGAAATTAAATTGCATCTGACCTATGATACAAGGGAAACAAAATATGGTTAGCTCAAAACCTGTAAAATGTCTTTTGTCGTTTGCTAGTGTCAACAAAACATAAACAAAATGGGGGTTGTAGCATAAAACATGATTAACTACAAGAAAAGGAGTGCGCGTCTTTCCCAAAATTGGCACATATAGTATCGTTTTCCCCGTTCTACATGTACTTCAATATATTGATTTTAGGAGTTTTTTACTAATAGAAAATTTTTTAAAATGTTGGATGATGAAAATTTAATACTTTAATATTATACTTAAGCCTCCGTAAATGCTTGATTGATTGATTGTATATTGTTTAACGTTCCTCTCGATATTTTTTCACTCATATGGAGACGTCACCGTATGCCGGTGAAGGGCTTCAAATTTTGAGATACGAACTCACGACCTCCCGATCACGGAGCGAGCGCTCTACCGACTGAGCTACCGTGAACGGTACTCCCCGTAAATGAAGTTTCGGGGTATACAGTTTTTTTTTTTACCTGTCCGTCCGTCTGTTTGTATACATGCTTGCATAAATGTTGCCCATATCTTTAAACTGGGTGGAACTATGGCTTTCATATTTCACAGTTGTATTTTTATGACAATACCCTTTTTTGTATACAACCAACTTTGACCTTATGACATTGACCTTGAAGTTTGAGACTTTTTACTCTAAAATTTCACATTTTACGTTAGCATTAACTTTTGGACGGTATGTGCTAGGACTTTATATCGAAGTAATGGCATGATAGACTAATAGAGTTCATCAATTTGCAAAGGTTATGCCTATAAAATCTCATAAGAAAGGGGGTGAAACAGCACCATTGGTCAGGTGTCTGTGGGCTAAAAAGTGTTGAAAAGGGAAGTGTTTTTTTTTATTTATATATATCTCTTAAGGTTCAACTGTTATTCACTCAGATGTACATTTTTGCCAGTTTTGGAGGATTTTTTTATATCATCATAAGAACGTTCTCGATGTAATGGTAATTCCTGTATATACATGAAAAAATTTAGTACTTTATATAAGGTAGTTAAAAAGTGTGTATTTTAAAGTAGAATGCATGACCCCACTCCTTCAACTGGCGTTGGAATTTCATAAATATTATGGATTCTGTTGAAAATTACGTCAGACAATGGGCCAGATAGGAAAAAGAAGATGTTGACACTTTGTCAGAATGAATTAGATGTATCAGATCCATGTTTAAGTCGCGTATTAAAAGATTGAGGGGCAACATGAAAACCATATATCCTTCTGTGTTCAATAATCCAGAAGTGAAAAAAGAATTAGATAGATAACATGATCAGTACGTACTGGTCCTTGCCGACAAAGCAGGAAACAATATTGTCTTCGTTTGTAAGGCTCAATTTACAAATCATATTTAAGACGAATTTGGATTTAATTCTACAAGTAGTAATCCTTCTTATACTCATACTTCCCTTTCTGAGGAAAAAATTCTTCAAAATCATATTATGTCAATTTTGAATATTTTTAATATTCCACAGAGCCAAAATGAATTTGAACTACCCTATATATATATATTGGATTCCCAAAATTCATAAGAATCCTTACAAATAAAGATACATGGCGGGTTCCCGTAAATGTTCAACCATGCCGTAAACTATAGTTAACTATAGTATTCTTTTGTTAGGGAAGCCTCTTTCGTTACATCTCACTAAGATGTTGACAGAAATGAAGGAAAAACTTCAAGATTACTGTGCAATAATATATTCAGGAAGTGGTGTGAATTAGATGTGGATACTCAAAAATTCAAAAGAACTTTTGAACAATTTGAAATCACAAGATTTTACCAAATTCAACAGCTTAAAGACTTTTCAACTTAATACACAACCATTCCCCGCGATAAATTAAAGTCAAGACTTTTTGATATCACTGACAGCTGCTTTTTCAGTAAAAATAGGACTCGAAAATTCTCTTACCTGGTAATTGGTCATTTGCAAAATTATTTTGTTAAAACACACTCTGATTACACACACAAGTACTCTGAATTTGATATCAAAAAGAAGCTTGAGTTTCTGATTGAAAAAAATGAATGTGGTTTTTGTAATCCCTGTTGAGATTCTGCTAGGCTAGATATTTGGACTGACACCGTCGCAGAATCCCTGGACAATCATATATAATTCATGTCTGGAGATTAAGTCCCAAGTTCGGCCGACTATAGCAAGAATTATTCACCTAGACCACACTGCCATTCGCTTCAATTAAGTCATTTAGTTGTTTAGTTGACTCTCTGTCACTATTATTTCTACATAGCTTACCGTTTAGTCATGTAAATCCTGTTTTTATTCTATGTGACTCTGAACCAAATCTACAGTGGCTATTGAACATCACATAGGGTAAAAACAGACTATAGGACACTCTTTTATTCGAGGAGGTAAACAATTTCGTCACGGGAGCCATATTTTAAAAGCAGATTTCAGTGAATATTTTTATGTTGGGATTTACATGCCTAAACGGTAAGCTATGAAGAAATAATAGTGACAGAAAGTAAAATAAGCAACTAAATGACTTAATTGAAGCGAACGGCAGTGTGGTCTAGGTGAATAATTCTTGCTATAGTCGACCGAAGTTGGGACTTAATCTCCAGACATGAATTATTATTGATTGTCCAGGGATTCTGCGACGGCGTCAGTCCAAATATCTAGCCTAGCAGAATCTCAACAGGGATTATGGTTTTTGGAGACCAGGTCTTCAAATAATCTATTGCAATTTCCATGGGTACCAATAGCGCTCCGTTATAAGAAGAACTATTTTTGTATTCATATGAAGCAGACTTTGTGCAAGATCTTATGCATGAAAGAAGAAAACACTTGCTGTGGCCTTCAACTCGACATTTAGAAATATCGACGACGTATTGTCAATTAACAATGGTAATTTCCATTCCAACTTCGATACGATATATCCTGAAGAGCTTGAGATAAAAGATACCACAGCTAGAGTCTGACACATCTGTTTCATACTTGGATATTTTACTTGAAAAAGACGTTAATGGTAATCTCACAAGCAAGCTATATGATAAACGTGATGACTTTAACTTTTATATCGTCAACTTCCCTTACTCAAGCAGCAATTAACCTTAATCACCTGCAAGCGAAGTGTATAATTATATTTCAGTTGATTCGATACACAAGAGCATGATCTACGTATGAATATTTTCTTAAACGAGGTTAATCATTGGCAAGCAAGTTGATGAAACATGAATATTCGTTTAATGTCATCATTTCGTAAGTTCTATGGTCGATACAATGACCTTGTACGCAAAATCAATTTATCATTAGTCAAATGCTGACTGACGTTTTTCGTGCACCTGATCCCACCTCTAATGTTTTGGAGGTCCGTGTTTGCTCTGCTCCTATTTTGTTTTGTTTCATGGACTTTGCATTGATATTGAATACTGTTTGTTATCTCCATATCCTTCTTCCGTACAGATGTATATGTAAGTTTAAATGTAAGAGCTAAGGGAATTGAATTTATATAGTCAAATAACGTTGCTTTTCTTGCTTCTATGCAATGTTTTTGGATTTGTAAAACAAATTCAAAGATTATAGTTATCAGAAACATATCATGCCATTTTCGGAACAAAATCTTTGAATGAAAAAAACCCTCAAAGTATAATAATAAATTTATGCTCCTCAATGAATAAATATTCATTGGGATTCTGCAAGCCAAAAATAAATCCATACCAGATACATTGATAGTGATGCTACTATTAAGATATCCAATCAAATATATGTTGGCAAGGATTAAAGTACATGAAAAATTCCCCCTACTTGCATTACAAAGTATGAAAAAATATCAGGAGGCACATATATAAGGTTTTATTGTATAAAAAAGAAGGGGGCAAAATTCTATAGGGGTCATTTTTCAACGTGTATGGAGTCGTAGAATTACTGGTCTGGAATTTTTTTCTACAGCCAAAAAATGACCCTACTTGTCGTAGAATATTGACCCGGGGTCGTTTTTCTACGTAGAAAAATGACCCCTTGGTCAATATTCTACATATTCTACGGGGGTCACTTTTCGTCGTTACACCTGTAGAGAGCTACAAATTGTGTCCTATACTCGGCACTCAGTGGGCAGTGATAAGGGCTCTTTTTCGTGCCAACAACTATTGCGACACATGACCTTTGTTTGAACGGTCTCAAACGAAGGACCAGTCTCCTCGTCCCACAGTAGAGTTTGAACCTGCGACATAAGTACCAAATCACTACACCATGCGGGTGACCATTATTATTCGAAAAATTGAATAAAGTTTACCATTATTGCTCCTGTAAGTATCATCAACGTACACTTTGCTTTTTCATGAACCTAGATAAAAATACATAACGGTCATTCATTTTTTAATTTATCTTAAAACAAATGCTTCAAATTATTAAGGAGAAGTAATGCAGAAACTTTGAAATCACTTTGTCTTTATCTATTTAAATATTTTTAAAACATAATATTTTAATCCATCTTTTCATTATTCCGGTTTTTTAAAATCATTTTCTTCCGCCATCTTTTGCTTTGGTTTTTTATTTTCTTTTACCTTTTCTTGCTTCGGGTTTTGAGTTTCATCCATATTTTCTTGCCTCAGTTTTATATTTTCTTTGTCTGCCATAGTTTAATTCTGAATGCAAGTTTCAACAAATATAAGAAAAACATTTATTATTTTCCAAAGTAAAAATATGGTTGCTTGGTAGTATTTTTAAAACGGCTGGAAATGAAAAGAGTGATTATGACAAATTAACAGCGTCCAACATCAAAAAATCCATAAACATACAAATATCTCGAACAGAGCTGAAAATACGGAACCAAGAAATTCCGAAGGTGGAATCATGCGAATTGTCTTACAGAAATTGTGTAGCCTCCATGCCATGGAAAAATGAATATTTCTGAAAAACTCAAATGTGAAATTGTTTCACTAAAATTCAAGTTTTGTAAAAATTAAAATTTGAGCATTTAAATAATCTTCATTAGACGTAGATTTGAGTGTTAAATCAAGCAGAAACTGTGCAGTTATTGTGTTCTGTAGTTACTGTAATAACTCTGAGCTCGGCATTCTTTATGTTATTTGTATGTGTCGTAGTTAAATCGTTTTAATGTATTTCTTCTATTTGCTCTTGCGCATATGCTAAGATTCACCCGAATTCTCATTTTTTTGTGTTTTAACTGTTCCTTCTTTTCAAAAAAAAAAAAACCTGTCCATTAAAAAGATCGAATTTACGGTTTTCCAAATAGAAAGGACACTTACATGTAATTCAATGGATTGTTTAGCGAGTTAGCTTCTCATTAACACATAAAATGTTTACGTCACCAAAATGTTTTAATTTCTAATTAATAGGAGGGGCCTATTTTTTATTCATTAATTTTTTTTAGCTAGGCTTATGAAGTCAGTAAAAGTCATATACAGAAAAAAAATCAACAAATACAATTTGCTTTTCTCCGATCATTCTACATGATATGTATTTATTGAAGATATCACAACACGTGTATCAAACGAACACGTGTTTATCCAGTGTATAGGAAGAGTGTCGGTCTGATTGGTTAAAGTATTTATGGAATACCTGTTCTACAGGTATTCTGTTAAAGCACGCACGTTTTAGCGTATGTAAAAGTTAAATGCCATTCGAAGGCTCTTTCTCAGACGTTTCGATATAGTGTCACTATGGATTATGAGCGGCATATTCCTATGACTGACGAAACACATGGAGGAATTCCTTAGTTACTAGTATCAGAGACGTCACAGTCAACGTCTTATTCATTTGCATTTTTGCTGCTATTTACACCCGTAAACGTAGCGGGTAAACTGAAATACGAGGGAAACAAGGTACAATATTTGTTTAACGAGGAATTATAAACAGATAAAGAGCTACATTGTATTTGATATAAACTCAAGGAATTATATGTTTATAATAACAAATTTGTTAAGATACCATGGTAAAAAAAACCTTTAAACAGGTCTGGACGATTTCCAAATATGGAAGTCAAGAACGATAACTGAAAGTTGCCTTAAATATGCATCATGTAAACGTTATTATTTTTCTATCCAATCAGACAACAGCAACTATATATATGCTTTGAGGGTATGGATTTTTATAAAAGGCTAGTTTTAGCTTACATTTTTGATTTTTTGATAGTAATACTTTGTGAATTTGTCAAAGAACAATATTTTTATCAAATAAGTCAAAGAACCATTGCAGTGCAGAACACGGAAAGGGGAGGTCCAGTCCTCAAGCACCTGTGGTTTTCTTTTAAATTTACATTTCCGTTCAAGTAATCTATTGTTTAAATATAAATTCATATTTTAATTGTCTTTAGGAATAATTAAAAAGAAATAAAGCAAATATTTATAAACAATTAATTTTATATTGATCATTTCAATATTAGTTTAATTACAAGTTTTATATTGAGGGGAGAGGGGGCGACTCTTCGTGTCATTACTCTATATGTATTATTTCTCCTAATGTCATATAAAAATATTTTATTTAATCAATTAGAAATTGATTTGTACTTCCGATTTATTTCTTCAATTGTTTTTTTTTCTTAATTTGACCAAGACTTTTTGAGTGAAGATAAGAATTTTACGAGAAGGGCTGAGTTTTACGCTTTAAGATTTACTTTCACGCTAGAACAGTGTACGGAAGCTCTTTTACGGTATTATAATTTAGCTCAACATTTAATTCAACGAAAATACCGATTTATTTCAAAACACAGATAAATTGTCCTTGACGAAAACGACAACCATCCCACCCTCAAATTCAGGACATTGCTTATAAGTACCCCTAACACAATTACCATGACCAATAGAAAGGTGTTCTTTTCCATTATCAAATATGTACCTCCATAGATGTGAATCTTTAAATGTCCAAGTAAACAGTCAATTTGTCAAAGTCAGCGCTTCTCGTTAAAGTCCAATAATATTAGTCAAATCTTTCATATAATGATAAAAAATAAATTGTATTGGACAGATTTTTTTTAATTTATTTAAAAAGTGTCAAATTTGTGTGCATGAAAATTGTCCAATTTGTTGAATTTAAAATGTTTTGTATGCAGTTTTTTCTTTATTTATTCATGTTCAGACAATCCATTGCTAAAAGACGTTTATAGTATCAATGTTGTTTAAAAAGAATTTTAAATGTTGAATGAATATTGCATAATATTTTTATGGGTAATATTCACATCTAGTATTATAATTTTTGGAGTGACTGGAAAGGGAAGGTAGTTCATTACCTCCTGGTTCCGTAATTTACACACAATGCCATGTTCATATTTTCACTAAGTATTCATTACATATTCCTTTACGCGATATGAAAATTTTAACAAAATCTATTGATAGGTTTTTTTAGAAGTCAGGTGTCCTTAGCTACCTTGAAAACCAGAATAATTGTAACTTTAATCTGTTCGGTGTGGAACGTTCTAAAATATACATATAACTCTTGATAAAATTCTATGCATTTGCTGTATTATAAAAATAAATAAGTTCTGAATATTTTAAGTGATAACAAATTAAATGAGACTTTCATTTCTTTGAAGAAATTCTGTTTCTTAACTATAAAAGAATAGTTTTTGAAGAGCTCAGTATATTCGCCAAATAAATTGTTGATTTGTTTATGCAATGACGATGCGCACATGTAAAAGTCTTTACTGATTGAAAATAATCAGTGACTATTTTAGATTAACAAGAGTGGAATTACTGGGATCACATGCATTTGTGATAACGATAAGGCATGATAACGTAATGCAAATGGGGGGTGTCATATAAAAGGCCTAGCATATATATTTAAGGGCAGGTGAAGCTTACAAAACCTTCTATTCAAAAGATAATCCGCAACAACAGTTACGAAGTGTCACATTACAAATTAAAAGAATTTGATATCGTATCTGTGTTGAGACTGTATAGAGAGTATTGTATATAAGCAGTACATGTCCCCTACCGAGTTACCCTTTTTCTCTTTAGGGTCTCATTTTATGATATTCTGTTTCTGAAAAAGTGCCCTCAAAATGTGAACATTTCTATCATATACATGTACTTGTTTATGAATGAAATGTCTTGGATCGAATGAAGTCGATCTGACTTACAAAGAGAGGCGTATATGAATGTCATAATACTTACATGCATGCTTTGGTCAAAGCAGCTGATTTTACGTCGTTAAAAAACCATTATATAAAAAAATCAACTTGATCTATGTTTTATCAATTAGTCGGAATAATCTGTGTCTCGAGACAAGACCGCACCGCGATTAGAATGCATCCCATACACTCGTAATGTAGCTGACTGAGAATCTCTCCACAGCGATTTGGAAGAATACAAAATGATTTGCATTGAAAATAACTACCAAATCAATTAAAAAATAGACCTAAAGCGTTTTAGGTCTTGATTAAAAGAAACCTTTTGTTTGCTTGTCTATCCATCATGCAGAACAAGAAAACTATGTTTTGAAAGCAAATGTACTCTGATGCAAAAGCTATTACCAAGGTAAAAATAAAAGTGCGTGATATTAAAATTTTGGGGTTGTGCATGCCTTTAATATAAAAAAAAATAATAATCATTAAGACGAAAAATCAACTCATTTTTATTCGCCGGGATCGATAGATCCGGCGCGTTAATTGTTTTTCTCTTGTCTGTTTATCTGTTTGTTTGTCTGTCTGTTGTCAACTTTAACCTTCGCCTTAACTTTTAAACCATATGACATAGAGACCTCATATTTAATATGCATACTCCACTTATAAAGTTCTTTCAAATGACACCAATGTCAAAGACCTTGTGACCTTGACTGTGACATATATGCTAAGAATAGCTTTTTCGAACTTTTGCCATAACTTTTAACCTTACGAGATAGAGTCTTCATATTCGGTATGTATACTCCACTAATTAAGTTCTTTCAAATGAGACGAAGGTCAATGGCCTCATAAACAGACAAACAGATAAATAGACAAACAGACAGTACAAAAACAATATACGCCTCGGATATAAAAATAAATAAGTTCTAAATATTTTACTTGGTAGCAAATGAGGCTTCCATTTCTTTGATGAAATTCTGTTTCTTACCTGTATTAGGATAGTTTTTGAAGAGCTCCGTATATTCGCCAAATAAATTATTGATGCAGATGCGCACATGTAAAAGTCTTTACTGATTGAAAATAATCAGTGACTATTTAAGATTAAAAAGGGTGGCATTACTGGGATCACATGCATTTGTGATAACGATAAGGCATGATTACGTAATGCAAATTGTTAAAAAAATTGGGGGTGTCATATAAAAAGCCTAGCATATATTTGAAGGCAGGTGAAGCTTACAAAACCTTCTATTCAAAAGATAATCCGCAACAACAGTTACGAAGTGTCACATTACAAATTAAAAGAATTTGATATCGTATCTGTGTTGAGACCGTATAGAGAGTATTGCATATAAGCAGTACATGTCCCCTACCGAGTTACCCTTTTTCTCTTTAGGGTCTCATTTTATGATATTCTGTTTCTGAAAAAGTGCCCTCAAAATGTGAACATTTCTATCATATACATGTACTTGTTTATGAATGAAATGTCTTGGATCGAATGAAGTCGATCTGACTTACAAAGAGAGGCGTATATGAATGTCATAATACTTACATGCATGCTTTGGTCAAAGCAGCTGATTTTACGTGGTTAAAAAACCATTATATATATTTTAAAAAATCAAACTTGATCTATGTTTTGTCACTTAGTTGGAATAATCTGTGTCTCGGGAAAAGCCCTCACCGTAGTTAGAATGTTACTCGTAATTTAGCTGACTGAGAATCGCTCCACAACGATTTGGAAGAATACAAAATGATTTGCATTGAAAATAACTAAAAATTAATTAAAAAATAGACCTAAAGCGCTTTAGGTCTCTTTGATTAAAAGAAACCTTTTGTTTGCTTGTCTATCCATCATGCAGAACCAAAAAAACTATATTTTGAAAGGAATTGTTTTCTTATGAAAAAATTATTACCATGGTAAAACTAAAAGTGTTTAAACATTTTAAATATTATTTAAGCCCTTCCAATGGTTTCATTAATATTATTTATCTATACATATCGGATATGGCTATGCGTGTTTAATGAATAGAATATTGTTGTTGTTTCCATCCTACCTTTTGTTACATAAAACATGAACATTTTCAAATCCATATGCTAGTACTGATATTTCGTACAAAAAGTATAAGAATAGTTAAATGACTTATATCGTAGTATAAGTAAGTATGGTTCCTGCGTAATCAGAATTTTTCTAAAATAGATATATACGTTGACTTTGTTATAAAAGAGGTTTGGGGCGACCGGTTGCTGAAACAAAATACATAGAACGCATTAATTGATTTAAATGAATGGATGTATTCGTATATATATATATATATATATAGAGAGAGAGAGAGAGAGAGAGAGAGAGAGAGATGTCAACGAATATTCGAATATTCATTCGATGAGTTGATATTCGAATATATATTTATGATTCGAATATTCGGGTTTTAAGTATACAAGCATCAAAAAGAAAAAAAATCTGACAAAAACTGAAGTTTGATCAGAAATTAAATCAAATTCTTATCGTTGACAAAGAATAAGATTTTATTTAAAACAAAATTAAAAGACACTCCTCTTGGATTACCTTAAAGTTGTGAAAAGTGTGTCTATGAAAATAATATAAATTCTTCATTTGATTATTTAATTAGAGGTATAACAGTGTCCAGTACTTAGAATTAGTTGGTATTGTTGAAAGGACCCATTTCTGTTTATGTACGAGGGTTGTCCCAAAAAATCGTAGACAATGTTTATAATTTTTTAATCATGCAACCAATACTTGCCAAATTTTGCAAAGACGTAATATAGTCAATAATCTTTAAAATTGTGAATTTTTAAATGCATATCTTTCATATGAATAATATTTGGACGATTTATATGAAGGCCGATAAGGCCTGTCGGCGCACGGACAAAATTTGGAATAATTTATGCATATAACCATTACATTCACATTTATTTCTTTAGTTCTATATGATACATTGAACTCAAATTTTAATCAATGAAACCAGAATAAAAATATTAATATTATGTCAAAATTTCATATAAATATCATTAGAAACAGACGATTGGTGTCATGATTTTCATAGTATCGTTGAAATTGAGTTTGGTGAAAATGACGGCGTCAAACGCGTAGTCGGCGCACGGAAATGTAATAAATTGTGTTGGATATGGTTAATATACGTCGGAGACGGGAAAAAAAGAGTACAGAAGTGACATTACACACCGGATTTTAATAAGGAAGTTACTTTTAAATTGCACGATATTCACTGAGAGTTTTTCTTGTGTACCGAAAATAGTTAATTACGGCATGTAAGAAGTAGAGTATTGCTCGATATATGCAGACAATTTGGAAAAACTAGACCGCGAACGACGTCAAACAAATTGTATTCTCTACTGCCTACAATGTCAGGCGATCTTTCGATTAATTTCGACTGAAATTTTAATCTGCTTTAAAAAAAACAAGTAAAAAACTAACGGACAGTAGTGAATTTGAATTTATGTCCATTATTCAAGAGTGGTCTATCACTTAAAAAAATTATTGAATGTTATTAACCGCTAGTGAAGCAGGCAAAGAGATCATGACGTTATAAGAGACGTAATTTACGCTTGCTTTCGTGCGCCGGTGCACACTTATATTCTTTCTTTATTTTTTCATAATTTTCTTATAAGATGTGATATCATCATGAAACTTGAAGTGCATGATCATTAAATGTTACTCTTTGCTATGACAAGGAAAGAAATTTAATAAGGCAAAGAGAAACAAAACTGTTTTACCTGTCTACGATTTTTTGGGACAACCCTCGTATACATCATTTAAAATCATTATCAGGAAATTAATTAGCTAAAAGTAATTGCTTTTAATGTTTTCCATTAGATTATTGTTCTGTGTGGTATAAATCCTTAGGGTTATCAGTGTACACTTTGATAAGACGATAAATTAATCTTGAACTTATTAAAAGAATCTTTTGAATTTTCAGGGAAAATTTTCTTAATACATTTTGGATATAAACTCTTCATATATTATGTAAATTAATTTAATATATATATATATATGATTGTAATGAAATTCGCGAGCACGGATTGTCAAAATCATTAGATTGATGCCATTCTCTATCCAGGGTTGTCGTTCCCGCTTCGCTCCCACATACACCTCTGTCAACGCTTGTTGCACAAACATCTCTGAAAAATTGTAAATGATTAAAATTTGTATCAATAATCGATTTAAATTATATTTCTTATAGGAAAACATTATTTATCAAAGATAAAACTTGCTTACTATGGTGCAATATCAAATTCAACATAAGAAGTAAACTGACACATATATACAGGGTGTCCCAAAACATATGTTACACTTTCAATCATCTATAACTTTATCAAACCAAAAACAATCACAAAGATATTATGTCAACATCTAGGACTTTAGCATACATTTTATCTGACAAACTTTCAAGAAATTTGGAGAAAAAACTTAGATGATGATGATGCCCTTACGACGTCATCATATTTTTAATATTGAACATCCATGTGAACAGCTGGTAGAAATTTTAATACTTTACTATGAGACTAAATCTACTACTTTAGTCATTATAACCACCAGAAAACAACATCCTGCAATAAAAGTGCTCAACAGACGACTAATTTACTTATTATGAGGGAGTTTGAAGTTAAAGGCACCGTATAATATGAAAAATTAACAGACTTTATTCTGGTATTAATTAGAAGACCAAGGAATGCCCGTACCAAAGAGAACATTAATACCATTGATAGTGTCATCACTGAAACTTTACTAAAATTCCCTTAGATGGGTCCTGCATAAACAAGATAGCACCTTTGGAAAATCTAGTGTTCATAAATTAAAATTTATACTCAAATTTGATTTAAATATTCGTTAAAAATCCGTTACAAGATAAGTCTAACACAGCATTTGAAAGAGACAGAAATTAGAAGTCGTTTAGGGTTTGCCCAATAGATTTTGATTAGACCCTACCCAGAATATTTAACAGATGCATGTTTTCCGTTGATTCCCAATTCCATTTTAACAATGCTGGTAAAGAAAATTTTAAATTCTGTTGTTTGTTGAAACCTAATTTTAATGTGGAAGACCCCTAAACAGTTAGAATGTTACATTTAACACTTGTTAAAAAATTTCAGAAATGGTGTTCAAACAACGTTAATTTAAAGGGACGTCATCATTTCGAACATGTTGCTAAATGAGATACGTTATTCTAAAGAAAAAAGGTTGATGATTAATAAAGAAACTCTGACAAATTTATGCTTGACAAAAAATTTATTACAATGTTATTATATATTTCAAATTTCATTAATGTAACTTGATGTATAAAGTTTTTATAACGGTTTAAAAGTGTAACATATGTTATGGGACACCCTGTACATGTACGTGCCTATTATCAATTATTTTATTTCCATTGTTTCAATTTCATGCTCTGTCAAAACATTCAAAATTAATTTCAAAATTATTGATCTTCTTATCTTGGCATGAAAAAATTCAATGTGCATAATAATATACATCGTCCTGTATATTAATTGAAAAAAAACTGCTTCAGGCTTATAGAAAATAATTCAATACAAAGTTGGGAGGACGACTCGTAGAAATTTAACAAAAAAATCATCAGGCTTTATTATTAGAATCTAGTTTAATGATGAGAGTTTACAGTTACGATCTCTTATTTTTCGTCTTGAATTTTCCCGTATTTATATTTAAATATTTAGACATATTTTTTTAAAATAATTTTAAATTTCATTAATATGTGTTTTTGAAGTAGGTTGGTATATACATATATTTTTATCGGAAGAACAATTATTATTTGTCATTTCAATTTTTTATTCTGATTAAAATCATACCCGCTCCACAATTCTGAGCGTAATGAAGATCTGATATAATCTATTTATTTTTTTTTAGGAAATGTGCGGTAAATATATATTACGAACTTTCAATGTGTAACTATTATAAATGAAATACAGGTAAACTTCGGTATCTCGACATCGACGGGACAGTCGGAAAATGTCGAGATATCCGAGGTGTCGAGATATCAGAGTTGAGACTCGACGTCCTTAATTTTACTGCATAGCAAAACCATAGATCTAAACTAAACAGACGCGTTACTAACTACATGTCTTCAATGAGCTCGTTTGTTTCAGCTATCCCTCTATATTTATTAGAAAATCTAAGAAGTTAATATATATTCCAAATGTTATTTTAATATGAAATGCTTTCTTTTTTATCGAAACCTTCTCATTTTACTAAAAACCGTTATCCATCCAGCATTCGATCCGCGTGCCACTGGCTCTGTCAGAACAGGATACGAAATGCGAAATCTATAAACTCTTAACCGGAACGGTACAAATTCGACTTCCGAGATACGGAAAAAAACTAATGCGTATATTTTTAAAAATTATTTCATTTCACTTCTTTTTTTTTCATAATCGTTCATCATTAATTTTCTTCTTATATTTCAAGCCAAAATTTAATTGGAATTGCACATTTAACAAACTTCATGATGTTACCATATTACGGCTGATGCAATAGTCGTGCATGTCATTGTTTTGATTGATTCCTGTTGAATGCATTCAAGTACAAAATAAGACGAAAATAGTCCCATCCACATAATCTGCAGTAAATCGGTTTTGTTATAATTTATATATGTAAATATTCATATATTATTATATCAATTATATTTTAATATAAATATGTGTACAAAACATTTTAAAAATGCAAATTACTTTTTAATGAATATGAACAAACACTTTTAGTAAAATTATTTAGTATTATAAAAACAAAGGATACATGTAAAATAACAATACAATTTTTTTTTACTTCTGGAGAACAATTTTACAGGTCGACAGGTTGACAGGTCGACAGGCTGACAAGTCGACAGGTAGACAGGTTGACACATAGACAGGTCGACGGGATGACATTAACAGTACTGTGAAGTTAACAAATTTACTTTCAAACTTCACAGAACTATTAATGTCATCCTGTCGACCTGTCTACATGTCAACCTGTCTACCTGTCGACCTGTCAACGTGTCGACCTGTCTACTTGTCGACCTATACGAAGTGTACATTACATTCATAGATAAGTTAAATAACAAGTTTATTTTCAAACTTCACAGTACTACTAAAGTCATCCTGTCGACCAATCTACATGTCAACCTGTCTACCTGTCAACCTGTCGACCTGTCAACTTGTCTACCTGTCAACGTGTCGACCTGTCGACCTGTCAACCTGTTGACCTGTCGACCTATACAAAGTGCACATTACATTCATTGATAATTCAAATAACAAATTTATTTTCAAACTTCACAGTACTATTAATGTCAACGTTTCGACCTGTCTACCTGTCTACCTGTCGACCTGTCTACCTGTCGACCTATACGAAGTGCACATGACATTCATTGATAATTTAAATAACAAATTTATTTTCAAACTTCACAGTACTACTAACGTCAACCTGTCGACCTGTCTACCTGTCAACCTGTCGACCTATACGAAGTGCACATTACATTCATTTATAGTTTAAATAAAAACGTATGCAAGATAATATCTTTTTTAGTAATTTTATACTCCATCTTATATAATAATTGATTGACAATATAGAATGCAATTAGTTTATATAACTAATTTACCAATAATGACCCCAGATATTCATTAATATTCACATTTGATATGCAAAATATGCTAATTTTAAACATTTATGAATATAAATGAAAATGTAAAAAATATGTATTCTTGCGAGAAGAAAATGGAACTATTTTCGTCTTATATTGTACTTGAGCCTTAAGTTTAATTGAATTCAATTTGTTCATTGTTCTTCAGTGACTTTTTTAAATAAAATGTGTATGTTTCGTTAGATTTCGACATAAATAAACGGTTTGTACATTTACGCAGAATCGAGATGATTTATCAATGATATTACCCAAGCTGAATATTAAACAATTAACGTATTAGAGACGCCGAGGGGGCTTTGGATTCCTCTACAAACACATTTCTTCAGAGCAGTATATAGTCAAAATATGGGTGTGAAAGGTGTGAATTTCTGCCGACGTCGAGATACACGGAGTCGTCCGTGCGTGACGAGCGACCAGCTGACAAACAATTAGGTTAAGTAGAGCAGAAAATTGCCCCCATGTCGACATATGTCAGGTAAATTTTGCTCTTGGTACTGTGAAATACGTCGAGATAAGCGGGGTAGTCGACATTACCGAGGTCGACATATCCGAGTTTTTGCAAATCATTTACAAATGTAATCATGTATAAATATATTCTGTGTACAATAGGTTAATTTATAGATATCAACATTCAGTGTTTGTCAAACATTTAAACTATTATTTAGTAAAACATAAAGAATAACAAATACTATGTATAATTTAGAACTATATAAGGCATGAATTTGCAAGGTATTTTGTTCAGATGCTTTCGTCAGTTTCACTTGTACACCCTTCGATGCATTGAAAATCAATTGAACACTTTTTTTCTTCATCATTTTTTTCACATTTTGAATAAAGAATAATAAATGCCTAATACCAAATTTAAATGACTTGGAATTTCGCGGGTTCGAAAATTCCGAGAGCTGAAAAATCAGGGAAATAATTATAGATCTACGTCGAATGAACAGTTGAATTTTGAAAATTTTTCAATGTTCTCCATAATGTCACTATGTACATGTTCAGTGTATATGTATCGATCGCCGCCAAAACAACAATGATCGATTCCGCATTCCATTACTGTATTGGAATAAACAAGGGGCGGGGCTTACTGGCGGCGACATTAAAGCTGGGTCCAATTCACGCATCAGTGAGTAAAGCGGTCTCAGAAAGTGAACGCAGGTGTAACGTTGAATATTGACCCCAGTTGAAAATTGACCCGGGTTCATTTTTCAACGTTGAGTATTGAACCAGGGGTGTTTTTTCAACGTTGAAAATTGAGACCAAAAGTCGTTGAATTAAGACCCGGGGTCATTTTTCAACAGTTTGATATTTTTTTCTTATCCCCGATGACTTCAACGAGTTGAAAATAGACCCTGTTGAATATTGACCCCACCTCAGAGTTTGAACATTTTTTGAACTTGGAAGTTGTTTTACGGGATGTTTCAGTATCCCTATATTTATATTTCGGTTTCAATTTTTTCCCTTTTCAAGAAAAATAGAAATAAACCTATCATCCCGTGTATATATGAACATTTTGATACACAATTTCATTTATCTTCAAGCATGACAACTTTATTTTTGACAATATTTTCTTAAGTCCACATCCATAAATAACTACATGTACAAAACCATGAAAAGGGCATAAAACAAAAATCCTGTAATCTGGTGTCTAGAAAGTGAACCATATATAATGTTAAAGTGATCAGGTGGGCAGAACACCCCATCTATTCAAATTCAGTTTAAAAATTAACAAAATTAAAAGCCTAAAAATTAGAATGAAACACATCGGTCAAAATGAATCCAATGATAGGTTGTATTTTTGAAAAGATCAATATAGCGAGCATAACAGGTAAATAATGCTAACTTTAAACAGGGTTGGTGAAATCCTTGTAACAAACTTATCTGTCAGTAGCCTGCCTCGGCCTAAAAATCGTTCGCTATATTTAGAACCTGGGATGGACTAGAAGCTGCACTTCCTACCATCTTTGATATCAACAATAAAAACGCCGTCCCTGCAACTTCTTTTGATTTAAACAACTAAAAAGTACATTCCTCTTCAAAGAAACAGAGAGAGAGAGAGAGAGATCCTAAAAATTTTCTCGGCGGGGGGCGGGGGGTATGGCGTCAAAACCCTCTGAAATATTGTGACAAAAAGCATAAACAAAATAAATAAATAAAACGCAATAAACAAACAAGCAAACAAAAAATGGAAAGGGAAACTAGCAAGTGTTGAAAACTAAACCATGTTTCTCTAATTGGATGGAAGGGCCGCTTCAAAAATTCCTTACAAACTATCCTGTGTTTCCCCGATTTGGGAGGGGGAGGGGGTGTTCAATGTTTTATTTTGGCTACTTTATTACAAATATTGAATAACGCTGAAAGTTAGTATTGTGCATCTAAGACAAACATTTTTTGATTAAAATAACGACAAAAATGAGGAAAAACAGCGCATTTACAAATACAAAAACAAAAAAAAAAGAAAAAAAAAAGAAAAAACAAAAACAAAAACAAAACAAAGCAAACATATTCTTTAAATATATATGGTACATGTGTATACTAATCCCGAAAAGGGGAGATCACCCCCCTTTTACATCATCTACTTAACAAAATAAATATGTATTAATTGTGAGGTTCGTTCTTGAACTGTTTGATTAACTATGCCAAAATGATCACTAAACCTTTTATTTTGAAAAAAAAATCCGTTTTTCAAGTTGGACTTTATAAGTTATTAATGTTGTGCATAACTAAATAATCACGTGCATCATGCGTTAAACTCTCACCATTTTCCAAATACTACCGGAGGTAATATAAGGAATTTTAAAAATTAAAATAAATGGAGTGTTGTTAGCAAAAAAAAAAAAAAAATAAAAAATAAACAAATTTATGAACTAAATTGTATATTGTTTAACTATGTTTACTAATATTCTGGATTTACATATACAAATGTACTTCTTTTTAAGGTCAAGATCTAGTAAATGAAAGGTGCCTACAGATTTATCAAACTTAAAAAATAAATTTCTTCATTGATGCTATACAACTTTAGCTTGGTCAAATAAGGTGTTTCGGGGCATAATTTGTAGGTAAACAAGATGAAAAACTGTATTTTAAACTGTCATTTTCAATGAAAACTTAAGAAAACCAGTCATGAATATGGGAGTTTTTCTCATATTCGACAAAGGAAATATATCCAGATTGCCTACAGTCTCTCAGAAAACGGTAATTAGTATGTTCATGGCCTCTTCTTTAAATCAATATCAAATTCAATATAGGTAGCCGGTTTACTTTTCATATGATTTCACATTGAATGTCATGAAAATACCCTATTTTCTACATTATTCTGCTAAAGCCGTAAAGTACGGGAAAAAGAAAGTTGAAATGGATTATGACGTCATAATGGGTCTAGCACCAAAAAAAAGTAGTCTGATGTTATTTACTAGATCTTGACCTTAAATAAATATTACACGAAATATTGCAATATTAAAGTAATATACGCTATAACGTGCGCCATTTTAAAATACGGCTGGAAATTTATATATTTTGTTTACCAATAAAAGTTACGAAAATGCTGTAAATTACACCATTTAAATAAAATTCGTTATAAAGTTATCAAATTATAATTATTTATTATCCTGCAAGGAGAATAATGTCTATTTTTAAGTAAGTCCACCACGTGACGCCGTCGCTACTTTTAGATTGATAAACAAACACGGCGTCAAGAAAACGAGGTAAGCCCTTTGAGATACAACTCACTTTTGACATGGATGGCGTGTTACTATTAATATAACTTATCTTTAAATGTAATCAGTATCAACCATCTATACTCTGTTATGACGCTTATTAACCTTTTATTAATAATCGTTGTCAAAATGCAACGTGCCTCGTTGTCTATAATTTCCCGTGGACATACATGTCTATATTTAGACCTACTGTTTACGCACTTCCTTTTTCAATATTCATGAAAAGACTGAATTCTTGATTGCAGATATTGCTTTATTGTTCTGTTATTACAACGAGTTTTATAGTTAAATTTTGTGGAAATATTATTTTTTCATTACACTTTATGTGTTTCAAATCATTTAATCATTTTGTTTCACATACAAATCGGCATCCATACGGCGTATATTACTTTAAGCTACATGAAACTTCGAAATCTATGAATTTTTTCTTAATATTTCATTCTAAGAATATAACTGAATTACAGAATAAAGTGTGCATTGTCATTTGATTACATTGGTGTCGGAAGCAAATTGAAAGTGCAGGGGTGGGGGGGGGGGACTGATTGAAAAAGAAAGAAAAATCAAATATGAAAAAAAATTGACAAGAAAAAAATTCCATTGTCCAAACTAGTAGTCCAAACCCGAAACTCCTGGGGGGGGGGGGGGGGGGGGGTTTTGTTGATTCAATATCTTTTTTTTTTAAACACTACCACTTACTCTTCTTTTTTTAATACACTGTCACGTGCTTGTTGAAAGCAAGGCGGAAACTAACCCATTTTCACATTGTTCAATGCCTATATTATGTCTGTCTTTGCAAAAAAGGGGTAATCATTCCTAACCCCCCCCCCCCACCTCCCCTGTTACCAATGCCTATGAATTAAATCACAGTTGTGAAAACCAAGTCATAAATATGTGTTTTTATGTTGTTGAATTTTGAACCTGTTTCATGATCAAAATTCCACGACCCGGCTCAGTTTTCAACGGACAAGGGTCTAAATTCAGCACCTTTGGTCTCACTATTCAACGTTGAAAAATGACCCCCGGGTCAATTTTCAACCCGGGTCAAAAATCAACGTTACACCTGGTTCGCTCTAGCAGACCCAAAGCTGACCCCGAGCGAACCTGGAGCGCATACAAGGCACATCCAGAGCGGTCCCAAAATTTCTGAAAGCGAACCCGAAGCGGACCCTGAGCGAACCCGCGAAGCGAACCAGGGGTCCGCTTCGGGTTCGTTCTGGTATTAGGTTGTGTTCGGTCGGTAATGTAGCCAGTGTTTGTCGAGACTTTCTCACAAACATTCACGTGTACCAAACCAGCTGGATTCTAAGGTCCTCATTACGAACTATATTTACGTCACCTGTAATAACGTGTCCAGCAGGACTATAGTTATAGGGCGAAGAAGAACATGAACACGAAGGGGGATTATTTTTCATATAGTCGATATCCAGGCCATGTAAAGTGTTTTTGTAATTGAAAAGTTTGGGAGCAATGGTCGATGTATATTTGTAGGAAATACAAGGTGTAGTCTTTAACTTAAAATATGGAGGAATACAAGACTGGGCCCCTTTGTGATTAAGAATATTACTTATATTAACCGCGTCAATTCCTTTATTGGCATATTGAAGTTTAAGGAAAAGACGGATTGTTTTAGCTGCATTTTTCTGCCTATGATATGCAATATCCATTATCACAGATCCGAGCCTGTATTCAGGAGTTCGAGTTATCACCCGTGTTGATAAATGGTTAGATAAACTAACTGGTCTCTCTTTCCTAACAAAAAAATTAAAAAGGGACATATCGTCTCAGTGATTGTCAAACCATCGGACGATATTGCGTTCTGGTATTAGGTTGTGTTCGGTCGGTAATGTATTACAAGTTTTTATAATGGTTTATTGGCGGTTATGGTCACGGCTGCACTCCTAATTACTGCAAGTACAATAACGGAAACAGTTCCAAGTTGAACCCTGGGAACAGATTAACACCTGGAATGATCATATTCTTCAATGCTTTTGAATGAATTTAATTGAAAAGTCCAGGTGAGCACTACTAGTAAGCTGAATATCCGTTCGCTCTAGAGATTAGCAGGTTTTATATGTACCTGAAAAATACAGAAAAACGAAGCAGCAAAAGACACAGAAAATAATCACAACCTATAGTTCAAGTACTCTGAAAAAAAACTATAATTTTAAGCTAACGCCATTTTTTGGGAGGGTTGGATGGGTTAATTTCCACGTGTTGAATGTTAAAAAGGTATTAAGGGAGACTGCAGGGTGGCCGTGACTTCACATTTCACGCTTATTTCCGCTGATGAGCTACGCATGGCTAAAAACCCGACGAACCCCCAAAAGTGACAGTATCCCTATTTAGCTTTGATAAATCGATTTAACTTAAATGAGTTAAATCCTATTAACCAATACCGTAGTATACGTCATAAAGACTTGGATTTCAAGGATAATGTAGCCATGGTCCATGACCGCCTACCCGTTGGGTTACTGATTGGTTAAGAAATATTGCAACGATTGCTGTATTCTATAAAGAAACAGGCTATTGCCCAAGAAGTTAAGATATACTTGGTCTTTGAAGAGATTTGGACATGCATATCTGAGCTCCGGATAGCTAATATACTTCCCCCAAGTTTAAGAATGTGAGTAGCTACAAAGCTATTTAGACGAACTCAACCAGCTCTAATGCTAAGTTCTCGCGAATAAATAGTGATTTACAGTACTTTTCAAACATGTATTTGAAGTACTTCTGAAGCTTTCTCCTTCGCTAATATTTTGGTAAAAAGTAAAAAACGAGGTTTACCCCCCGTTCACACAGAGCTGCGACTCCACGGCGATCATCCCGATCAAGCCACGATCTGGAATTTTTTTGGATCGGGGCAGATGGCAACCGATCGGCGTCTAAAAAGAGCAATTTGGCAAATTATGGTCTTCGTTACGAGCGTAATACGATGTCCCTACGTCATATGCGCTGCTAACACTACGATGTAACGCAGACAGTTGCCGACAAGCGGCCGTGCTTACTGCGTTTACGCTACGCTGCCACTACGACGTTGAAGACCATACTACGACGCTACACAGACCCAGAAGACTGTACCGCGATGTCGCTACGGTATTGCCGATCATATTATGATTGCATTACGCTTCTAGTACGATTTTGGCGATGATGTAAATATATCTTGCAACCGCAGATTTTTGTAGTACGATTATAGCGATGATACATATCTTGCGACCGCAGTTTTTTGCAGCCTTTATCACATGGTCACGGGCATTTTCAAATTGTAACTGTAACAAGATGTGAAAAGTCTTCATTGCAAATGATCGTCACGTATAGTGTCACCCTTTACATGTAGTTTAAAGATGATGATTGGTCAAATATCAGCGCTATAGGAACAAACTCCTGTCTCATAGGTCGTGATATGATCGGCGTAAGGTCATTGAAGGTCTTCGTAGGATCTTCAGGAACGTAGAGAGATCGTAGTGAGAACATAGTACGAACGTGGAAGGAGCGTTGTATGAGTGTACTTGGTAAGTTCCTACGCTCTTTCGGCGCTTTTACTACGATTTCTCTACGATTTTTTCGCGCTTCTACTACGCTCTTTTTACGACTTAACCCCGATTCTTGTGGGCCACGATCCCGTTACGCTTTTTTTTGACATGTTCAAAATTAGCGTGGTGAGAGCGTAGAGCTCTCCGATCATGAAGACTTTACTGCGATCATACTACGCTTATGGCGACTCCACGACGTTTCTCTTGCGATTTGTCACGGTCGGCCGCGCTTTCAGCCACGCTTTGATCGTAGTAGAAGCGGCGTCTATGTGTGAACGGGGGGTTAGTAAAACATTGTTTAACTGGAACCCACTTAAACGATCATACATTAAAATACCTTATTATATAATAAATATTCTCCAATAAATACTACTAAACATCTAGAGAATTTTAGCGTTGAATATCTTGGCGTTTTATTAGAGAAACACCGACATCTTACGAACGAACGTAACTCTCCCTAACTTCCCGTATCTCGATAGTTTTCTCGGGCCCAGTGATTGTACCCATATAAAGTTTAAAATCGGAAAAAATAAGTATATGTGTAAAATAGAACGGATAGTGTTTTAACCTTTTTGTATTTGAAAATTGCTCATGTCAAATTTTTGTGATCACTTAGAATGTTTTAAAGATGCGAACAAATGGAAGAAAATAAACCATCATACTTTACACGGATTAGGAAACACGTTTGTCATGCGTCAGTGATTAAACGTATACAAACTAATCGTAGTGTGCGCCTTGTTCATATGGGGAAAGGTTACTTTTTACAGCTTGAAAAAAATAAATCCGTGCAATCAAGTAAATAGGTAGTGCGCTTTATAAAGTGTCTTGTATTGAGAGAGAGAGAGAGAGAGAGAGAGATATTCTTTTTTAAATTTATTAAAATATCACTTTAAAGAAATAGACGAGCATTCATGGTAGACAGTATCTTCTTAGATGATGTATTAAATGACGATCTTAACTAAATTATCTCGGGCTGCTTTTATTTTATATATATATAACAAGCCTGAAGCAAGCAATTTCAGTTGGGGGGGGGGGGACACAACCAAAAGTTTATAGTCACTACCAAACAATTCCTTGGGAAGCCAAACTGAAAGATTTTTTTTATTGAGTGGGCACAAGTATACAGTAGCTAAGTTTTCTATGATATTATATTGTTTATTTATCGACTTCATTGGGGGGGCTTATCCCCATTGTGGGGGTGGGGGCTTATCCCCAACCCCTCAACCTCGTTCCTATATACGACCGTGTGTACATGTATATCTGTTTATATGTGTGGATTATAAAAAAAAAAAGAGCTGAAAATAGCATTTATGTAGGGTGGTGGATTTTTCATAGTAAAGTTCTTTTCTTTGTCTTAAAGTTATGTTCCACTATGTCATTGTTTGTTAATTATACATTATTCGTCAAAATATAAAATCAGAAGATACAATTTATACTTTTGACCGCACACAGTTATTTTGACCGAAGGCCCAATAAACATATAAAAACTACAACCGAAATTATAACTTGCTTCGTTTGTAAGGAAGAATATATATTCACCGTCCTGTTGTAAAAAAAAAAAAATTGATTCCAGAATACCGACAATAATATATACGGACTTTTAAAAATGGGAATAATGTGAAAACGTAGTTGTCACTTAGTTGTCATGGCATCCTTCAAAAGTATGTGCACACATAATTATGCTCATCACAAGTACTTGTAGACCAGACAACCTCCCCATACCCACCTCCAATATACATATAAAGGCGCGGATCCAGAATTTTTTTCCCGGGGGGGGGTCCACCCCAGTCAAAAAAAGGACCAATCCCAGAAATTTCCTGACAAGCCAAAAAAAAAAACAAAACAAAAAAAAAAAAAACAAAAAACAAAACATGGAAGACCTTTTTTGTGGGGGAGGGGGGATGTTAGTCTTTGACTTCTATTTCTTAAAATCTTTCACTTTTCATACCCATTTCACACATATTCACGTTTACCAGGGGGGTGTCAGCGTTATCCAAGGGGGGCCCAATGTAACTTATTTCTTGCTTTTATTAGTATAATACATTTTTTAACCTAGTAAATTCCAGGGGGGTCCTGACCACCACCATCCCCCCCGACCCACCCACCCCCCCAGATCAGCGCATGCATATATATACACCGGGTCTCAAGATATTCATATTTGTCTACTTTCATAAATTAACCATCCAGTACATTTGTACAATGTATTTCATGTGAAAAATCCAAAAAGTACATAGAATTCACTTTTTATTTTTAAAAAAATCATGCCCGTAGTATCTTAAATCACCTCTGATTTTTTTAACTGCAGGTATCAATTTTGTATGTTGTAAATTGTAAAATCAATGTTATAAATGAAAAAAAAGTCCAAAAATATCTTTGGACCCGGATTTATATATATTCCAGGGGTTGGGGAAGTCATCCAACATACGAGCAAATCTTGGTATTTAGGCCGGGTGACGGATTGGATAGAAGACGCGCAAGCAATAAATTTATTATAAATTCCAAGCAATTTCCATCATAATTTCTTCTAAATTCTTTTTTTTTTTATTTATATTTTTTTTTCTAGTAGAATATTTATTGTTATTTTTTAAGGCCCTAATCTTAGCCAACACATGTTCTAATGAGACTTTTATTTTACACAAGTAGCTGACTAGATAAGGACATTTAATTACCTATGAAGGTGCTCAATATCTTGTTGCAGATACACTTCAATATAATAAATTAAATGCTTAAGAGGAGGAAATCGGGGATAGAATTGCGGCAAACAAAATCGATAACTTGAGAACTTTCAATTCCAAAATAAATAGCATTGTTCAAAGCTGATAGTTTTTGATAATCTTTTGGAGAAGACAATATTTCAGATTTATTGTGATGAATGACGGTTTGCTCTTTGGTTGTTTTCCTTGAAATTGTTAGATTATTGGGATTGTCGAAACAGCTTACTAAAGTAACCAAAATATACTTGGGTTTTTACAAGACGTTTTTCATTCACATAATGCTAATTTGAATGATTTCTCCAACTAAAAACCAAACAATCAATTGTCCCTTTAATTTCTCTTTAATCTTTACAAATGCATTTATGTACTTATGATTTTTATGAAATAATCATTTAACTTGCAATTTAAGCAAGCAAAATTGAAAATAAAAGACAAAAAATCTCGCAAAGTTCATGTTTGTAATCATAATTTTGTTGTAAAGTTTTTTTAAAGAATGATATTTGGACATAGGGAACAGAATTCAAGCACAATAGTCCTTTAAAACAAAACAAATCAGCAGCTGAGTCAAGACTTTCAGATCAGAGGCTCCATAAGGTGCCATGGAGGAGCAAGCATCCCCCGTCCACCGGTCACACCCGCCGTGTGCTCTTGTAAATTTGTCATGATCAGGTAAGCAAAAGAAATGTATACAATTTAGTGTTTCAATAATGGCATAAGAATTTGTATGAAAAAAAGTCAGTCAGCGTTTTCCCAAATCATTCTTTCGACCATAGAATTTGCGAGATGATGAATTTAAAGGAGGGTGAAGAAGTTACTCAAAAAAATCTCAGTTAACTTCGGTATCTAAACGAAATAAGCAGTTACGGGTCCTTCGGATGAGACCTTATAAACCGAGATCATGATGTCGATGTCTGTCCCTCACCGTCCAATGACCCGTAGTGCCCAGTAAAAGTCTAAATTTGATGTCTTTCATCGGGTTTAGGTGACTTTTTTCTATGAACGAAATATTATCGAATAAGACCTTAAACAACATACAATCATCGCCAATCTATTTCCTTTCATAATTATGGGGTCTTTTTTTTTAATCAGATTTACATCTATAAGTTGTCCCAACTACCTACTACTCATAACTTCACTACAGTGAAAATTACCAAGGTACAGTTATATATCAAAGACATTTTTGTCCCGTGGGGATCCGGGTTAGAATAGGTCCTCAGTACCCCCTTGCTTGTCGTAAAAGGCGACTAAATGGGGCGGTCCTTCGAAAGAGACGTATAAACCGAGGCCCCGTGTCACAGCAGGTGTGGCACGATAAAGATCCCTCCCTGCTCAAAGGCCGTAAGTGCCGAGCATAGGCCAAAATTTGCAGCCCTTCGCCGGCAATGGTGACGTCTCCATATCAGTGAAATATTCTTGAGAGGGACGTTAAACAGTATTCAATCAATCAATCAATCAAACACATTTTTAACTATTTATTTTTTTTAATGAATCCAAAAACGTTTATGCTTGAACTTTTATGAATTCATGACAACATTGGCACCAACTTTGGAACAGATATCACATTTTAAAACTTCTGCTGAAAAAAATAAGACAAAATTATTTACATTGTGACCGTTGGAAAAACAGCTGTACAACAAAAACCTTTCGCGGCTTAAAAAATTGAAATTTTGCTTCGCCTCACCAAATTTTAAATAGCATGAGACACAGTCAAGACTGAAACGCCATATTGTGGGATGCAATTCTTTCCTTTCATTTAACCTCTCTGCAAGAACTAAAACTTTATGAAAATAAAGGTCTATTGTATTTGCCTTTTACACATGGAACGCCATTGTGCACCTCCTATTTTATTTTTGATTCGACATATATTTTGGGTTTTCCATAGCAAACCCATGACGCTGCCATTCTTTCTGTTATATTGATTGATATCAATCCCTAATTTGCAAGTCCTCCTATACCACTGAACTTTCACAGATTCTTTATTACATAATGCCATTGTGATCTCCTATTTTACGTTTTGATCTTACACTAATTTCGGGTCTCCCATAGCAAAACATGGACCTTGCCATTATAATTTTACGGGTTGCGGGGTTATCATTAACTGAGCTCATTGCTCACAGTACCTCTTGTTTTATTTGTGATCCGTTCTCCAGTAATCCTTTTTTTGTCTTTGATAAGCAGGATAACTCCCCTTAAATCTGTACATATGTCATTTGGAGTTACCTCTTTCCGATGAAAAGTAAGTCTGATATAATTTTTTTTAACTTCTTAGGTAAATAACAAAATTTTTTGTTTAATAATTTATGAAAACGTCAAACGCTCTTTTTTTAAATGGCCTGTTTGACCTCATCAACATTATTGTTTTTCGAATGTCAGTTAATCTCTCCACAAAAAAACATCACTCTATATCCAATATTCATGGAATAGCGATTTTCGTGGATTCCGTCGATTCATGAAATCCTGGATTTCGTGGATTGTTTAAAAAATACTCTTTGTCTGTAAATGATCAACTATGCGTAATAATTTTCATAAACACAATAGCCAGGTATTTTAGTCTCTCTCTCTCTCTCTCTCTCTCTCTCTCTCTCTCTCTCTCTCTCTCTCTCTTATACACCAATACATCACAATATATACACTATAATGCTCATCTGATATATACATTGGTTCAGCAGATTTTTAGAATGTTTTATTTTATCGTTATTAATCTATCATGACAAGAAGCACACAGCGAGTGTGACCAGTCAGCAGGAGATGCCCTGATCCCGACTCCGATGTTTTGGAGGTCCATGTTTGCTCTGCTCCTATTTTATATTGTTTTGTAGACTTTTGATCATGAAAACTATTCGTTATCTCCACATGTTTCATTTCATAGATATTTATGGATCTCTTTAATATCTATTTTTCCTTCTGTGTTCAATAATTCAAAAGTGTTTTTGAAAAATTTAAAAATCGATTGATTACAAGATCAGTAGTTCTTGTCCCTGCTGACAAAGCAGGTAACAACATTGTCCTTATTAAGGCTCATTTTTTTAACTGTATTTCAGACGAAATAGGATATATTTCTACAAGTGGTAATCCAACTTATACCTATAACTTCCTTTCTAAGAAGGAAAATCTTCAAAATCATATGCCAGTTTTGAATATGTTTTATATTCCTCAGAACAAAAATAAATTTGAATTACATACCTATGGGTTCCAAACCTTCATAAAAAGACAAATTGTTACAAAAATACATAGCAGGTTCCTTTTAAATGTTCTACCAAGCCATAAACTGCAGGTAAAGAAAATTAAACTGAGCACTGTGAAACAATATTTCCGAGAAATGGTGTAAATCAGATGCGCTTACTTATGTAGCCATATAACAATTTTACCTGCAAATGGGGTTTGCATCCCCCATGATCAGTATATTCTATACGCAGGAATATGTTCTACAAACAATGTATAAAACAAGGCAAATCATTGCCAAAAATGTTGTTTATTATATATATATATATATATATATATATATATATATATATATATATAAAGCACAATTTACAACAACTCTTAAACTAATATAACTGCCCTAAGTGAAGAAATATTAATATAGAAAGCACAAAGAAATTCACTTTTACATGGATACCCACTTCCGCCCCAGCCCGGGGTTGAACTCTCGACCTTCGGAATCTGTCTCCTAGCAGTGCAGGAACAGCGCGCTAGACCGCTCGGCTATCTAGGCAAGACAAAAAACTTGCTTTCGATGCCGATGGAATTCTCGCGGCGCTGCCCTACACTACACGGTCATTGAGAATAGAAGTGAGATACAGTTATTTGGACATTAGTTTTAACAGAGGATTGTTACCAATACATGTTGTAATGAAATTAATTATTATTTATAAAGCACAATTTACAACAACTCTTAAACTAATATAACTGCCCTAAGTGAAGAAATATTAATATAGAAAGCACAAAGAAATTCACTTTTACATGGATACCCACTTCCGCCCCAGCCCGGGGTTGAACTCTCGACCTTCGGAATCTGTCTCCTAGCAGTGCAGGAACAGCGCGCTAGACCGCTCGGCTATCTAGGCAAGTCAAAAAACTTGCTTTCGATGCCGATGGAATTCTCGCGGCGCTGCCCTACACTACACGGTCATTGAGAATAGAAGTGAGATACAGTTATTTGGACATTAGTTTTAACAGAGGATTGTTACCAATACATGTTGTAATGAAATTAATTATTATTTATAAAGCACAATTTACAACAACTCTTAAACTAATATAACTGCCCTAAGTGAAGAAATATTAATATAGAAAGCACAAAGAAATTCACTTTTACATGGATACCCACTTCCGCCCCAGCCCGGGGTTGAACTCTCGACCTTCGGAATCTGTCTCCTAGCAGTGCAGGAACAGCGCGCTAGACCGCTCGGCTATCTAGGCAAGTCAAAAAACTTGCTTTCGATGCCGATGGAATTCTCGCGGCGCTGCCCTACACTACACGGTCATTGAGAATAGAAGTGAGATACAGTTATTTGGACATTAGTTTTAACAGAGGATTGTTACCAATACATTAATAATAATTAATTTCATTACAACATGTATTGGTAACAATCCTCTGTTAAAACTAATGTCCAAATAACTGTATCTCACTTCTATTCTCAATGACCGTGTAGTGTAGGGCAGCGCCGCGAGAATTCCATCGGCATCGAAAGCAAGTTTTTTGACTTGCCTAGATAGCCGAGCGGTCTAGCGCGCTGTTCCTGCACTGCTAGGAGACAGATTCCGAAGGTCGAGAGTTCAACCCCGGGCTGGGGCGGAAGTGGGTATCCATGTAAAAGTGAATTTCTTTGTGCTTTCTATATTAATATTTCTTCACTTAGGGCAGTTATATTAGTTTAAGAGTTGTTGTAAATTGTGCTTTATAAATAATAATTAATTTCATTACAACATGTATTGGTAACAATCCTCTGTTAAAACTAATGTCCAAATAACTGTATCTCACTTCTATTCTCAATGACCGTGTAGTGTAGGGCAGCGCCGCGAGAATTCCATCGGCATCGAAAGCAAGTTTTTTGACTTGCCTAGATAGCCGAGCGGTCTAGCGCGCTGTTCCTGCACTGCTAGGAGACAGATTCCGAAGGTCGAGAGTTCAACCCCGGGCTGGGGCGGAAGCGGGTATCCATGTAAAAGTGAATTTCTTTGTGCTTTCTATATTAATATTTCTTCACTTAGGGCAGTTATATTAGTTTAAGAGTTGTTGTAAATTGTGCTTTATAAATAATAATTAATTTCATTACAACATGTATTGGTAACAATCCTCTGTTAAAACTAATGTCCAAATAACTGTATCTCACTTCTATTTTCAATGACCGTGTAGTGTAGGGCAGCGCCGCGAGAATTCCATCGGCATCGAAAGCAAGTTTTTTGACTTGCCTAGATAGCCGAGCGGTCTAGCGCGCTGTTCCTGCACTGCTAGGAGACAGATTCCGAAGGTCGAGAGTTCAACCCCGGGCTGGGGCGGAAGTGGGTATCCATGTAAAAGTGAATTTCTTTGTGCTTTCTATATTAATATTTCTTCACTTAGGGCAGTTATATTAGTTTAAGAGTTGTTGTAAATTGTGCTTTATAAATAATAATTAATTTCATTACAACATGTATTGGTAACAATCCTCTGTTAAAACTAATGTCCAAATAACTGTATCTCACTTCTATTTTCAATGACCGCGTAGTGTAGGGCAGCGCCGCGAGAATTCCATCGGCATCGAAAGCAAGTTTTTTGACTTGCCTAGATAGCCGAGCGGTCTAGCGCGCTGTTCCTGCACTGCTAGGAGACAGATTCCGAAGGTCGAGAGTTCAACCCCGGGCTGGGGCGGAAGTGGGTATCCATGTAAAAGTGAATTTCTTTGTGCTTTCTATATTAATATTTCTTCACTTAGGGCAGTTATATTAGTTTAAGAGTTGTTGTAAATTGTGCTTTATAAATAATAATTAATTTCATTACAACATGTATTGGTAACAATCCTCTGTTAAAACTAATGTCCAAATAACTGTATCTCACTTCTATTCTCAATGACCGTGTAGTGTAGGGCAGCGCCGCGAGAATTCCATCGGCATCGAAAGCAAGTTTTTTGACTTGCCTAGATAGCCGAGCGGTCTAGCGCGCTGTTCCTGCACTGCTAGGAGACAGATTCCGAAGGTCGAGAGTTCAACCCCGGGCTGGGGCGGAAGTGGGTATCCATGTAAAAGTGAATTTCTTTGTGCTTTCTATATTAATATTTCTTCACTTAGGGCAGTTATATTAGTTTAAGAGTTGTTGTAAATTGTGCTTTATAAATAATAATTAATTTCATTACAACATGTATTGGTAACAATCCTCTGTTAAAACTAATGTCCAAATAACTGTATCTCACTTCTATTCTCAATGACCGTGTAGTGTAGGGCAGCGCCGCGAGAATTCCATCGGCATCGAAAGCAAGTTTTTTGACTTGCCTAGATAGCCGAGCGGTCTAGCGCGCTGTTCCTGCACTGCTAGGAGACAGATTCCGAAGGTCGAGAGTTCAACCCCGGGCTGGGGCGGAAGTGGGTATCCATGTAAAAGTGAATTTCTTTGTGCTTTCTATATTAATATTTCTTCACTTAGGGCAGTTATATTAGTTTAAGAGTTGTTGTAAATTGTGCTTTATAAATAATAATTAATTTCATTACAACATGTATTGGTAACAATCCTCTGTTAAAACTAATGTCCAAATAACTGTATCTCACTTCTATTCTCAATGACCGTGTAGTGTAGGGCAGCGCCGCGAGAATTCCATCGGCATCGAAAGCAAGTTTTTTGACTTGCCTAGATAGCCGAGCGGTCTAGCGCGCTGTTCCTGCACTGCTAGGAGACAGATTCCGAAGGTCGAGAGTTCAACCCCGGGCTGGGGCGGAAGTGGGTATCCATGTAAAAGTGAATTTCTTTGTGCTTTCTATATATATATATATATATATATATATATATATATATATATATCAACGGTCTCATTTAAACTCATCATTTTGCTGGTACTGTGATCGATACATTGATTTTGTCTCCAAATACAAACCAACGTTAAGTCTAATGCAAATAGACAATTCTCCTACTTACTGTTAGGCGATTGTTTACAAAATAAATTGTTCACGGATTTTGTTGCTATTTCCCGAGCACATGGCAGGTATGACCGGTCGGTACGGGATGTTCTCTTCTCCATGGCACCTGATCCCACCTCTGTTATTTTAAAGGTCCCTGCTTTCTCTGCTTCTTATTTCTTATTGTTTGAATGGACTATTGAGCTTGAGTATTTTTCATTATCACAATTTATTTCATGTTAAATAAAGCATATTCTGGCTCAATTAATCTTTTGTACCCCCTTTGTACAAATTCAGATTCCCTTATATGTACATACGTAAAATTATGTAGGGAAAAGTTTTCCTTTAATGAACAACAGATTCTTAGTTCAGACCCCATTCCCCCGAAAAAGGTTGCAACCGCAGTTGATTTTCTAGCTTCATCCTTATTCTGACGGTATTGATTTGAATTACGTACATGCAGACTTCTTAAAGAATCTTCCATAATGATATTACTATAACTGGCTTTGTTGTTGAAAAAGAAGCATGGAACGTATCAAGTCAACTCACAACGTTTTATAAAGTCTTTGCTAAAAAAAGATACAGTTGAAACATCAATAATAAATTTTGCATGGCTGATAGTAGAGATTCTCTGTTTTAAATCAATTCCCTTATCAAATTTTCGTGTGCATCTGCAGGTTTTTTTTTGTTGTTGTTGTTTTTGGAAAATGTGAATATAAGGAGTTTAATAACTTTAGTCTTTGATGTGAATGAGTGGTGGAAAACAATGATAAGAATCTAGTGCTGTTATACAGGTCTTTGGATGGAATGTTTTGTAAATAAAAACTTTTCTTACCTTAAAAAAAACTATATAACAGTTTAAATATATAAATGTTTGCATAATTATAATTCTCTTCAGTCAAGAACGTTTTAAAGCTATAATTCCTCCGTAAGGATCGCATCATATTCTATGCAGTGTGGTTGGGTGATTTAAAGCTATAATTCCTCCCTTAGGATTGCATCCTTATTAACAAAGGGAAGTGGGATTTGATTTAAAATTATATTTCTCCGGTAGAAACTCATCCTAACATAAGTCATGCGGTTTGTTGATTCTCTGTTGGAATTGCATCTAAACATTGATCACTGTGGTTTGTTTTACAGTTTTGAGTTTTCTTACAAATGTAAATGCAGAGCCCCACAACTATCCAAACAGCCAGGATGACTGCACAAACCTGTAAAGTAAAAGGGAATAAGAAAAAAAGAGAAGAAGACGTTGAAGTGAAATGTACGAAGAGAATGCCATTCAAACACTAAAAATGAAGATTAAGACGCTTGTGGGAATAGGTCATTAGAGGGAAGATGACGTTAGAGGAATAATACATAAGATGATATTAGACTTGAGAGTGTATAAGATTTTCAGAGAAAAATACGTTAAAAGGAAGATGAAGTCAGGGGAAATAAAATATTAGAAATATGATAAAAATAGAGGGAATACGATGTTTGAAGTAAATAAGATGCTAGAGGGAATAAGTCGTTAGAGGTAAGATGATGTTAGAATGAAAAATACGGTAGATGGAACATTACGTTGGTTAGAATTAGACGTGAGAGGGAAATGATGTTAGAGGGAATATGACGTTAGAAGAAATAAGACATACGATGAAGTAAGAATTTATACGGCATAAGACTTAATATAGAATTAGATGTAAGATGAAACATATGGAGATAACGATCAGTATTAAAGATCAAAAGTCCATAAAACAATACAGAATAGGAGCAGAGCAAACACGGACCTACAAAACATCAGAGGTGGGATCAGGTGCCATGGAGAAGTGAGGAATGAGATATTTCAATGAGGAATGAATAATAATTTAAAGGGAAGATGAAGTTAAAGGAAATTAGACGTAAAGGGAAATAAAACGTTGAAAGTGGTAGACGATAGTCGGAAAAAGTTGTAAGAAGGGAATAAGATTTTAGAGGTTTATAAGAGGGAATAAGGCATAAGAGGGGAGGATGTAAAAGTGAATAAACCTTTGATTGAATATAAGAAGTGAGATAATAAATTGTAATATATTATAATAATATTTGTTAGACATATAATCCGTTGAAGTGAATGAAACGTTAACGTTAAAGTGAATAAGATGTTAAAAGAAATAAACTGTAAGGTAGAATAAACCATAAGAACGTTCTAAAATGTATATTGTATGTTTTTTTTTATAAAATACGTAAACTCAGTTCAATTGGTTGAAAGATATTTTCAATGTTTAAATATACTGACACGCAAAAGAAACGCAACAAGCAGTAATCTACAAATGTTTGATTTTTTTATCTTATGATTTTCAAAAGAGAATAAAGTAAGGCTAAACTCACTTTTCAGAACATCAGAGATTTGAAAAAAATGTTAAATGTTTATCTGTTTACTTTATTAAGTAAAATATAACTGTTAAACCCCCCCCCCCTCCCAGCCATTCAAGTAAAACGTGCAAGACTGCCCTAAACAACAATTGCAGCTTAATTTCTACGATACAATAGGTTCATTAATATCGAGATCTGAGCGAAGGAATAATTCTTTGGCATTTTTAAATGCCCGTTTTTCAGATCATTAGGTCGAATTTTCTCTAACTTAGAGCAGTGTAGCCACCCTTGGACTTACGGTACAAGGACTGTCCTTAATGCATATGATACGTAAGACTGTGTTGAGGCGTAATGTAGTGAAATTTGGCATTAGCAACTCTCCATCACCTTTACATTGAAATTTTCCAGCTAGAGCAATGGAAATGCGTACATAAGCCATTTTCAAGTAGCTTTAGCATTGTTACGGGAAACGAAAGGAGATTTTATTTTTGAAATATTGCTGCATTGCGTATGATGATCAGTAAAAAACCCTTTAAACTCCATAAAATTTCCAAATGTTTTGTTAAACATGAAATTTTCTATTTATGTTAAGCAGACTCAAACTTGACTTCCGGTTATGGTATTGAAATCGTTCAACCGTTAAATTACCGGTGTTTACCAAATTGAAGATATTCATAATTTTAAGATACAAACTTCTTTACTTTACATAATTTTTCCCCCTAAAGTAGGGTGTTGCGTTTCTTTTGCGTGTCAGTATACATTATTATTATGCTCCTTTTGATGATATTGTTTAAGTTCAAAATGTGATCAAAACATATAAATACTTTCAAAATCCCCAAGGTTAAGGAAATGGTAGCTATTACATCAATCTGGTCATCTGTTATGGCAAAGTCATCCAACATCAGAACACGAGAAAAACAGCTCTGAAACGTTAAACAATAAAATAAAAATTGGTTGGTGTGGCACTTTTGAAATAAGGAAAAAATTCAGACAATTTTTGCTCCAAATTTACAATTCATAAGATTATAATAACATACTGTGACTCTTTACCACATTGTTTGGATAATAACTTTAGGCATCCAGGTGTGAAGTTTTATTTAATTACTAGCATTTAAAAATGATTTTCAGAATATTTTTATGCTTATGATATGTACATCTCTATAGGTTCTTTCCTCGACTCTTGCATGACAACCTTCTGGCGCACTTTGGTAATCATAAATTGTATATGCTTTACAACATGATTTCGGAATTTGAGAATTCGTCAGTTGACAGGAACCAGACGTAGTACACCAAGGACTAGTGTCAAAGTCGTTGGTTGTGCTAATGACTTGGTTTACAGCACAACAATCATACTGAAATATGGAAAACATTCAGCTGACTAACAGAGTTATTCATTGTTAGTACCACTAGTAGATAACACATTTTTAACTAAATTCTCTTCGTGAACATATTCGATTCATACATAGAATTTTAATTAAAACGATGAGTAAGTAAGTCGAGAGCAATTAAAAACAAAAAACACTGATGCTACCTTAGTGCAACTCAAGGCCGATTTAAAAGTTATTCAAATGTGAGACATTTTACATTTGTCACAAGAAATATAATAACCACCCACAAAAAATCACTATCCAAGATCGTTTTTGTGAGGCAAAAAAATGTGACTCCAAAGGAAAGACATTGGCTCAAGAAATGCATAGTTGAAATATAAATTCTTTAGCAGCTAAAGGTAAAATTAAACTTTAATAATGTACGTCAAATTTCATTGTGATGAATATTGGCCCTTAAAGAAAGATTTGTTACAGTGAATAAAAAAAAGTGATTTATGAAAGTTCTTACTATCATTGTTCAAAAGTTCTGGTCAAGGTTAAAGGTTACTGATATAGGCAAAACTTTTAGGTCTTACTTAAGTTTTAGGTCTAAAGAATAAGAAAATATTGTTGCACTAAAAAGATCTAGATAATTGATTTACCTAGGTTAGGTATAGAAGCTTATCTCCAAGCATTTAAAACTCGTGGCCTACATAAAAGTTTGGTAAACCTTTGCAAAAATATGTCTAACCCTATGGTCAGAGATGGGGGTTTTTTTTACAGAAGGTATATACATATTAACTATGAAAGACAAGGTTAAAGGCAAAAAAAGTTTTCGAAGAAGAAAATCTAAGATACCAAAACTATATATACTCCCTTGATCTTCTATTCCGGGATTATAAGAGCACCGTTGCTTTGTCCTTAGTACAATTCATTTATCAGCATTTACTCTTTTCAAGAGAAAATGATATAATTATGGTGTCCGGATAGGACCATTTGCAAAGGCTCAACAGCGCGTTCAGGAAAACACGCTGGCACGAGTTCGCACAAAACGCCGTCGCGCTAACACACAACACGCCGTCGCAAGTTGTGTGTAAGCGTGACGGCGTTTTGTGCGAACTCGTGTTAGCGTGACAACGTGTTTTTTTTTCTGAACGCGCCGTTGAACTTTAGCAAATGGCCCTATTCGGACACCATGTATAACATATTCCAGCATAATCATGCATTATTCACACTTTTATCCGACGGGCAGAGACACATTATTTTCTTTTTATTATTTTCTGTCTGTCTGGGTTATTTGCATGTCTGTTTGATCCATTACTTCTAAGTATATTCTTAGTGACTAGACCTATTTTGGGGCATCACAAAATTTGACCTTGGACTTAAACCAACTTTTACAAAATCATCACCAAACTTTAACCTAGGCCATAGCTTTTAAACAGTGTGTGTTTGGGCTTTTAAACTTTACATGTGCATTCATTCTGACAAGACCATTCAGTGTATATAAATATTTTTGTCCTTGTGACCTTGAACTTAGAGTTTGACCCAGTTTTATTTTCAAAAAATCAACTTTGCCATAAATTTTGAACAACTAAACCAGGGATTTAATTTTTCCGAGGATTATTCCTTATGACAGATCCTTCCATTGGATACCAACAATACGACTTTTTGCGTTGGACTTTGTTTTGCATTTAAGAAACTTCCATCTTCGCCTTAAGCGAGAGCACTAGTGATTCATTTACACATCTCGTTTCTATATAAGTTTGTCGCAAAAGAACTTACACTTTCTCATCCCCGAAATCAAAGTCCTGTCCTTATGTCAATCTGTCTATTTGTCCCTAAAAACTTTATCCTTACCTATTATTTATTAGTGGAAAATATGGTTTTCATATTTCACAGGAATACTCCTTAAAACCTTTTAAGTACCAGAAAATTTGACCTCTTGAACTTGACTTTGGAGTTGACCCATTTTTACAAAAACTTACCAATATATGGCCATAAATTTTTAATAGTTGGCGCTAGGGCTTTCATACTTATGATGTGTATTTATTGTGACAAGACATTTCAATGGGTATATTTTTTACCTTGACTTTACAGAAAAGCCAATTAAAAAAATCTTTAACCTTGGCAATGAATTTTGAACAGTTAGTACAAGAACATTTAAATTTTACAGGTGTTTTTCTTACGACAAATCTTTCCTTAGGATACCAACACTTTTGACTTTTTAACCAACAATTTGGGAGTTGACTTGCACTTGAGAAGCTTCAACCCTCGCCATAAGCTGCCATGAAGGGACATCAGTGTTGCACACTTCTTGTTTTTAAAAAAAAACAATCATAATGGCTATAAAATCATAAATGTTTGCAAATAAGACACATCGTTAAAGCAATTAACCTTGATAAAGAAGTTGTTCCAACGGTCGGAAGTACTATCGTTGATGCTTATAACATCCGAAGTAAAATTCTCTGTGAGTGATTGGTTCATTGCACTCTTCAGTTTTCCATAATCCTGTGGAAGAATAGAAAAGTTTTTTGGCACACTAAGCTTCTCTTATATAAGACATACTTTTAGGTAAAATACGTTAAATGATGTGATATGATGGTTTGGTATCAAAATATAAACCTGAGTATGTAAACTTCATGCACATATGAAGAAATTGATAACGTACCGTATCTTTTTTAGTCGTTTTGGAATCGACGATATTATTGTACCCGAGAAAAAGCAGAACTGATAACACAATTGATTGTAGGGCCAGCTAGGAAAGATGAGATTAAATTATTGATATTGTAAAATAGACGATAAAGATGTTATTCCATACTTACAAATCAATAAGTGATTATATGCAGGTTTGGTAACGTAAATATGATTAATAAAACTTACCACGGTATAACAAGCTAAATACATGTATGCTGTTCTGTGTCTTTCACCAGGAATCATCAATAAAATCAGGCTCAAAAACAGAAATACGAAATCCAGGACAAGTGCTGATATCCCTATTCTCCAGATCTGTTTGATGTCCTTAGAATTTTCATATTTACAAGATACAGTAAAATTCAGGCGTAGGTATTCCACGGCTTCCTTGAGATCACAGGATTTGCTACGTTTCGTAACATCACAAGAAGATACCAAGACCACTGCAACAACCTTTGCAAAAATTGATTTTATTCCACTATTCAAGTGACAAATGATTTTAATACTCAGTTTAAAAAGGTGACCATTCGATAGATATTTTGATGTTCAAAACACAAATAATGCACCAAAGATTACAAGCATTTCTATTTTCAATATAAATATGTAAATATAGCATTTACATATTCGTTTATTTGTTTGCATATTGTTAAACGTTCCACTCGAGAATTTTTCACTCATATGGAGACACCACCCCCACCTGCCGGTGTAGAGCTGCAAATTTTGTTCTATCCTCGGCACTTTCGGCCATTTGCTAGTGATGAGGGATCTTTTTCGTGACAACACCTACATGTACTGCGACACGGGACCTCAGTTTAAATGGTGTCATCCGAAGGACCAGTCGACATGTCCCAAAGTGGAGTTTGAACCTGAGACATAAGAGTCAATTCCTTACTCCACGATTTAAGTGGAAGATGCTCTTACCACTGCGCCACGCGGGCGACCATATTATTCGAAAAATTGAATAAAGGAAATTTACCATTATTGCTCCTGTGAGTATCATCAACGTACAATTCCCTTTTTCGTGAGCCTAGATAAAAATACATAACTGTTATTCAGTTCTTAGATTATCTTAATAGAAATGTTTTAAATCATCAAGAAGTAGTAATGTGTAGTAATAATGTGGAAATTTTGAAATTTACAAAAATCACTTTGTCTTTTTCTTTTTTAAAATCTTTTTTTAGACATATAATATTTTGATCCACCTTTTCATTATTCCGTTTTTGATTTTCTTCCGTCATCTTTTGTTTTGGTTTTTTATTTTCTTTCACCTTTTCTTGATTCATTTTTTGATTTCCTTCCGTCTTTTCTAGCTTTGGTTTTTGAGTTTCATCCATATTTTCTGGCTTCAGTTTTTGATTTTCTTTGTCTGCCATTGTTTTCTGAGAGCATGTTTCAACAAATATATAAAACATTAATCGATTTCGAAAGTAAAAGTGGTTGTTTTGTGGCGTTTTATAAAGTATTTTTTAAACGGTTAGAAAGAAAAAGAGTGTTTATAACGAATAGGGTTCAATATTAAAAAAATCTATAAACATACAAATCTTGAACAAGGCTGAAAATACGGAACCCCGAAATTCCAGAGGTGGGATCATACGAATTATCTTACGGAAATCATAAAGCCTCCATGCCAATGAAAATGTTTCTGAAAAAGTCAAATGTGAAATTGAGCCACTTAAATTCAAGTTTTGTAAAAATTCAGTTTTGATCATTGAAATAATATTCATTATTGAAAAGAATGGACAGTTTTCCAAAAGGAAAGGACACTTAAACGTAACTTAAAGGATTGCTTGGCGAGTTAGCTCATTGATAATACAAACAAAATGTTTACGTAACAATAGTGTTTTAATTTCTAATTAATAGAAAGTGTTTATTTTTTATTCATTGATTTGTTTAGCTAGGGTTCTAAAGTCACTAAGTTCATATAAAGAAAAAAAATCGTCAAATAAAATGTGCTTTGCTCCGCTCATTCTATGTAATGAAGATTTTCTTCTCATGAAATGACCTTAAAATAACTTAGACATAAATTTGATTTTGGGAAAAGTAAGCTTCGCTTCATGCTTCAAACCTGATTCAATTTGAATCTAATGCTTTTGATTCATATCACATTACTCCAATCCAATCCACTCCAATCCATTCCACTCAGTATTTGACCATAAGCAGTTACATCATTAATCACAACTGATTTAGTTTTAAAATAATATATAATAATAAAACTACCTAAAACGGATTCCTTTTTAAAAGGGCAAATTACTCTTTCCTTGAAATTAAAACCAGAAAAATAGACGAAAAAACTGTAACTTATATCTGTTAGGCGTGGTTCTTAACCATACATGCTTTTCATAAAGTTTAATGTATTGCAGAGTTATAAAAACAAATACGTTTTGAATATTTTAGTGGTAATAAATGAGGCACGTACAAGCCTCTTTCCCTTGAAGAAATTCTGGGTGTTTCTTACCTGTATTGTGAAAACTTTAGACGATCTCCGTATATTCGCTTAATAAATTATTGATGCAGATGCGCACTGCACATGTTCCATTCTTTACAGATTGAATAAATCGATGAAAATTCACATATTAATTGCTATGGCATTACTTGCATCACCTGCATTTGTGCTAACGATAAAGCATTTTTGCCTAATGCATATTGTTGAGGGAAAAAATAAAGAGCTAGCATCTATTTAAAGGCGGATAAAAGAATACAGAACCTTCTACTCAACGGATAATCCGCATCAACGATTACGAAGTATCATATTACAAATTAAAAGAATTCTACATTGTATCTTTGTTGAGGTTGTTTTTGTTTGGACAAATGTTTTGCTGTTGTGGCGACTAAAATATTACCGCTTTACAATAGACCCATTGCAATACATGAAAACTTATCCTTTTTGTTTGTGTTCTGACTTCCACTATTGATGTTGTAATGATTAATGAAAACGCATATCGGACGTAGATCAAGCGTTGAAATACATGTAGCCCAATTTCCTGTCATCTTTTATAATAGACTACTGAGTATTCTGAAGTGAACATAACAGACTTCTACTTTTCTGTTCTGCGATAACTCTTTGATAAGAAGGTGAGTTGATAATTCAACCGGAACATTTATTTCGGAAATAAAATATCAGAAGCTAGAGAGGCCTAATATGCATGTAATTTTTGTGCAGCTGTTTTTGTGTTTGACGTCAGTGGGCGGAGACATGACATACCTCCGTAATTTAAGTCTATTAGACAACATTTTTTAAATCTATATTTTACAATTTCATGTCATAATTAAATGTAAATAGAAAGAATCACTGTCTAGTTTGTTTGGTATGCTAGGGACATCAAGAACAGTTGGAAACTTGGGATAATTTATGCATAACGGGTTTCACCCGTTATGTAAATTATCCCACGTTTCCAACTATCGTTAATGCCCTGGATACCCAACAAACTAGACATTGATTCTTTCAATACATGTTGCAAAATTGCTAAAATTGATTCACAGTTTGTTCTGATTGTCATTTAACATTTCATATTGCCCTCATATTTGTAATGTTTCTCTTGGACTTTGAAGCTTGATTGTTTTTGTAATCCCCTTAATTATAAGTTATTTTATTGGGAAAAATAATAGAAAGCAAAAAGCATGCGTTAAAGAATTCAAATTCAAATTTGTGCTTAATATATTCACTGTATCTCTCTTTAAAGGGACATGAAGGCAGTTTAAACCATTTTTTAAAAACCTATCTTAATGTTTACAATTCCTAATTAAGGCATTTCAGCAAAAATTTGAACATTATTTGTTGATTGACATAGGAGATACAGAACTTCAAATTCCTCATAAGGTTAAAATCGTGCCTTGTTTTTGTTATATATATATATATATATATATATATATATATATATATATATATATATATATATATATATATATATGTATATAAAATATTGATAATAAACCAGTTTCAGCAAATCACTAGAAACTGTCCAATCGTATATAGAGCTAACTTCTTAATTGCAAAAAAAGAATTGCATTAAATGAACACATATTAGTATATTTAATCTATGTAAACAAAACATGACACGACCCTTGTTTGGGTGCGTATCATTACCGTTACATAGTCATTACCGCTACAAAAAACCTTACATTACCGCTACATAAAAAAGTTACATTACCGCTACACTGCCTCTTTCGTTAACCAGTCACTTATGCGTGTACAGTACAACATATTCATGCATAAAATCTGTTTCCCCTGCTCACCACGGGTAGGTAAAAGTAAGACTTTGAACAAGATGGGGTTTTTTTTAATTAAAATCAATTTTGTTTCATAAAACACACCAAAAAAAATTGAAATCAAGCACTGTTCATATATAAAATTCTATAAATGACCGTTCAAAGCACTCTTCAGCTTCTCGAGGATCCAAAAACCCAGCCAAAGAAAACTTTCAACCACTGTTCAAATTCTGTTGATTAGAACTCATGTACCGAATACCTGGGTAAATAGATATATGTATCGGTAATGGGTTGTTTTTGGCTGATTCAATATGTAGCGGTAATGAGTTGTTTTTGGTCAGAAAAATGTAGCGGTAATGATCGGTCGAAAATCTGAAAAAATGTAGCGGTAATGAGTTGAAATTTTTGGCAATGTAGCGGTAATGTTGACCTCCCCCTTGTTTAAATAACAAAGCTTTGAGGCTCTATTTCTGTCTTGTTTCTCGACAACTAAAATGCAATTTTTAATAATTTTAAAAATACCTTAATTAAGTTTTTTAAACAATGGGGGAAAAAATCGAAAATCTTTAGCTACATGTAAAGCTGTGACCATATCCCTTTAAAACATTTGCAAGTTACATGTAGTAATTAAAAGAAACGAAACACATATTTATATTACATACTTTATGATTGTTTTTCATTAGATACATATATTATTCATACAACATTCTTATAAAAAGCCTTTTTCCAGAGGGAAGATTACAATCATATTTTTTTAACTGAAGAATGTCATTATTACAGAATATAAAAAATAAGTCGCAAGGTAAAATATACATTCAAAAAGTTTTAATTAATTTTTTCTTCAAAATATTTTAATATTTTACCAATGTATTTTTGAATCTTCATTGCATTCATACATCCATAAAATAATGCTCGTATTTGTTGATTTTATAAGTAAAGAACCTTAATACTGTCTCCCATACTACTGTCAGATATCTTCAAATACCTTTCAACAATGTGTGAGCATGAGTTCAGATTTGAATTCTAGCTAACGTTCTTTATAATAGAAAACATTTACCAATATAAATAAATAAATATCGGACGCATTCTAGAGAAACTAATACTTCCATAGGATTATTTACGTAAGCAGTTTTACACTATGCACTCGTTTTAAATACAGCCAAATTTACAAGAAAAATTGAAAAAAATTTTTAAAAAATGTAAAACATTGTAATAAACAATATTGAGGTAGTTGTTTTAGAAGGAAATGCTCATCCATGTTAGGAAACCTGTAAGAACGAGGGTCCACAAACCTGGAAAATATGTTCTCCCGTCACCTGAAAAATAATTGTATTTTAAATGCATAGAAAAAATGTTGTAATCCTAAAACCTTATAGAATTCACTACAGATGCAATAAATTATTCACAATCTATTACATCATTACGTTGGAAAATCAATATCCTTGTTTTAATTTGTTTGATTTATTGTATTTTGTGGTTTAAATTTTCTCAGTCATTTGGGGAAGTCACCATATACATGTACCGATGAAGGGCTTCAATTTTTTAACCCTGATGTTTTAGAGATCCGTGATTTCTCTGCTCCTGATTTGTATTGTTTGTATTGAATTTTGAATTCGAATACTTTTCGTTAATCTCCTTATTTTCAACATTTCATGGCTCTCAGGGGGCTACTGTGCTGTTATGCCAACGCCCTGGCGACAGGAAGCTTCCGTTTCAATTGTCTCATCCACAAAATCCTGACCTTCACTTCTTTTGAGAACAGTCAATACACATGCTTATATGTACGTCTTAGGTTTGATAAATTGATTTATAGAATGTTGTTTAAGGAGGCTAGAGGGTCAATAAATAATCTTTTAATTAAACACCAGATATAACTTATTTTTTTAGATATATCTTAAGCCGTCAACTATCATTTGGCAAAGAAAAATTTCATAAATTTTAGTTTTAAAATTCACACTCGCACGCTCACCACCGCTAACATGAGGCACATCTATTTTGAAGACCCACCTCTACCCCAGCATTCCTATCCCTTAATATGATGATTAATGTGTCTGGTAAAATTATATATTTTATTTCAACTGTTTAAAATGTATTTTGTTTTGATAACTATCTTTTTGAAAACATTTGTCTTTTTGATGTACCATCTTTTGCTAACTTTTTCTTCTGATGTTTGCCTATTTTATTTTGCTGTGCCCATCTTTTTGCTAACTTTTTCATATGATGTTTTGATTGTCTTGTCTTACAGATACTTTTTCTAGTCATTTTTGGGGGATCAGACATTAACATATTTTACGTAACTGATAACCAAAGCTTGTGAATCTGATCCCCTTCTTGTTTGTTAAATTGTTCACATTTATACCGTCATTTTAATAAATGACATTATTCATCAACATGAAAGTGTTTTATTTCACTTTTACAAAATTAGCAAAAACAAGCTGCGGTGATCTTGCCTATAAACATTAGAAGACATAAAGGAGATCAAAACAGTCTAAAAATGGTCAAAACCACTTAGCTCCTTTAACGTCCCAATTTGAGAATTTTTCACTCATATGTTGTTATATACTGATGAGGAGCTTCACATTTGGACCTTTACTCGGCACTCAGGATCTTTAAGCAGTGATGGATCTTTCTCGTGCCAACGCCCGCCGTGACAAGGGGCCTCGGGTTATAAGGTCTTATCCGAAGGACCAGCAACATTCACTTTAAATTGCCGAACGCATGGCGAATGAACAGTTTCTATCTAATTTTTATCGATTTAGGTCAGTCGCAGATGAGATTCAAACTCAGAACCTTCTATCCACGGAGCGAGCGAGTTATCCTGATGCCATAGGTTTGACTGTAGCAAATAATTCTTAATCGTACATCCCATTTTAAATCAATTAACTTTATATTTAGATATTTATGATAATCAAGAAATTGATAATGATAAAACTTAATTTGATGTTGTTAAGTTCACTTATTGTATTCAAAAATATATTTCAGCTGAACCCATGATCAACCTATACATTTAAAAAAAATAATTGTTTAACCCTTCATGAATTAAAGCGGATTCCAAGAGAGCACAATTTCACCAATCTACAATTTGTAAATAAAAGCAAATTTTATTTTTTACCATATGGCATGGCATGTTTTTCCTGATTTTCACTGACATTGATAAACAAGATTTAATCGTTTTAAAAAATCTTCTCGGACAAAGACAATTTGGACAGTTTCTTTTGGCAGTTATTGTTACTGATAGCTATGTACAACTTCTTTGAAGTGTCTGCGAAATCACTGAACTGAAAAGAAAGCAAGCTTGTAATATATCCTTATTTTACCGCCAATTTACAACTTACTTGATTGACACTGGATGCCACCTTCACGCCTTGAATTCAAACTCGCAAGTGTTTTAGCAGTTTCTGAGACAAATTCCTTAATTTCTTCATTATCACACGTAGGTAAAGCCATAGTAGCACATGATGAATAATCTGATATTCTTCTGTGATATCATATAAAAAAAGAGGTAATCAGATTTTTGAAATATATATATAACAGTCTTTATGTGAAAATTGTACCAACTGCAAGGAGTACTTATTTGAACCTACATAAGTCCATGAAAAATTATTCGTGACCATGAACATGTAGCTTGCCTTATTTGGGTACTATATCTTTACTCTAGGCCAAAAAAAACATTATCAAAATATTAATAAATAATTCTTGTAGAATGCTTAGGATATCGGTACTTTACTTTTTTAAACTAATTATTGGAATGAAAAAAAATTACAAACTAGAATTTTTTAAAAAAGAAATCGAAAACTATGTTTCTGTGTTAACGTAAGGAAAATGCTTTTTTGGAATAGTAACACTTACTTGCATTCATTACTTTCCGTTTCTTTTTGCAACGGTGGTCTTAAGAATTGCTTGCAGTTCTGGTAAATTTTGGAGCTGGCAAGACAAGTCTTGAAGGAATTCATACCTTTCAAAGGCCAATGATGCAATTTTAAGAGGAAGCATTTTTGTATATTTTATGATTTCTTTTCTTTTTCAAATTTTAAATCACTTCAAAAATATATTTCCCCCATACATTAAAAAATAAAAACTCAGACCTGTCTTCCTAGATATGTCAGAACAAAGATTTTTCAATCCCTTAATTTTCCTTTGTATGTCTTTATTCTGTGGACAATTCTCAAGTTGGGATTCCAGACACAATATAGATCTCTGTATGTCACTAAAAGATATGTCATCATAAGTTTTTTGAAGTTTTTTCAAATCATAATATAAGTTATCTCCACAATAAAAATACTAAGGACCTCGCCCTTTTTTTCATAGTTTTAAAACAGTGTTTATATTCTAAATGAAGCCATACTGTAAAGTTGTTACAAGGAAAATAATAAAAATGAATACAAATTATTGTAAATACAAAATACGAGGGCTTCAAAAATTACGCGGACTCTGCTATTTACTCTTACAGACGTGATATAATTATGAAAATTCACAGAAATATGTATTTTAAAGATTCCAATAAATTTTGAGCAAAATTTCTGTATTTTAAAAAAATGCTACTAAAATTATTGATGTGTTGATATTGCTGATGAAGAGGTACGGAGCACGCCAAAAAATTTGAAACAAAATCACGCGGAATCCAAAACATAATTCATTATTTTTTCTATAATTTGCGATATTTGTCGATACTTTTCTCAAATTATATTATATTGTTCTAATAATTATGTATTTAGATTTCTGACGTGATACCTGGAGTACTTACAGAAATATAGTGATTTTTCTCCGATGCGATTCCGTGAAAACGATTGTGAAAATGACGTCTCCTGAATTGACGGAACACCACACTTTTGTTAAATTATGTGTAGTTCTCGAGATATCGCCAACATAGATCCAGAATATGCATAATGAAAGCTAAATAACATATTTCTTTATAATGCCTGAAGCGTCCAAAATTTCGCTGCTCCGTGACTTAATGATATGCCCTGATAAATCACCCAAAATTGATAGCAGTTTACAACATTTTGATATGAAATTTTGAAGACCATATAAGTAAAGATTCTTATATATTATGTATAACATTTTGTCCGATTATGTCGTCAAATATTTTTTCTGTGCAACAAGTCCGCGTAATTATTGAACGGCCCTCTTACTTACGTGCAGTTCTCAATTGGAAAATCCAATCCATTTAGACATCCGCCCTTACAAACTAAAAATAGAATACAGTAAATAATGTAAAGAGCGTCAGTACGTTTTTTTCAAAATTTTTATTCCTAAAAATATTGACAAAAAAGCCCCGTGAATTATTTTCACCTAAAGGTTCATAATTAATGTAAGATAATTTAAAAGAATTCAAATCACCATTAATGCAAACATGGAACATACAAATGCACCTTACCCTACAAGTATATTTGAGTTTGATTTAATAATCTTGTAGCTTTTTTTAAAGATAGAAACACATGACAGATATTCCACACTGGGTTCTGAACTATGGGCAATCCAGCAAATAATTTTACAATTTTGGAAGAAGACTTTGCTTTAATAGGTTTACAAATCTTTGATGAATATGTCAATTTAATCTTTATTTTTAAAAGGAGATTGTTCTTAGAAACAGTACATATTTTATACACTAAAGTAACTGGTGGAATATTTGAAGAAATTCAGTCATATTAATATTCTAAATCTTGTCCTTACCAGCCTTGCATGCTGTATGAAGCTGCTGTATTGCTGGTTTTGAAATTTTAAATATTGAATGATTCTTGCAGCCTGATTCAAACTTGGTCACACACAACATTGTTGTAGAAACAACATCACTGTAAAATAAAGGTGCAGTTGTATTATTTCTTGAACCTCTCTTCCTTTCATAAATATATTTAACTTACAAATATAAAATGAAATGGAATAATACTCTAAGGATCTATGTATACAAATTTCTGTCATACTGATGCTGAATGCCTGGCTTATGATGTCTGTCACCCCAATGATTTTTTTTTTTATATAAAAATCAATCAATTAGGAAGAGATTATCTAATGCCTTACATTGCTATGATTTTAGATTTTTAAAAGCTGTATTTTTGTCTGTACCTACCATCCATATTCAACTTTTTTCGTATTAGAAAGCTGCCATCCTGCTTCTTCTAAACAACTTCCAAAGCCCGTAACATTACAGTTTTCACTGTCCATAACTAGAATTTCAAAAAAAAAAAAACAAACAAGAAATCTCTGTGAGCCAATGCTCACTAGTAATACCCCCGCTCTGATGTAAATAAGCACTATCATGTTAATATATATACACAAGTTCAATTACAGGCAGATGCACAGAAAAATATGAAGTTGACATTAGATTCATATCAAAATTAATCCCACCATATGGCATGCCTTAACAAAGGGTGTAATAAAATTTCAAGCATCCGCTATGAATAGCTGATAAGAAAACTTGTCACACACAAATTTGTTATGTGTAAAACAACATCACTGTACAATAAAGGAAGTTGATATCCAATTTGAAAATATATTTAATTACAAATATAAAATGAAATGGAATAACCTCAGAGAAGATTTTGTTACAATTTTAAGCATCTACAACGAGTAGTTGCTTAGAAAACTGTGACGAAAATTTTTTTATGAAATAAAAATCAACAAACAGGAAGACAGATTGATCTAATGTATACCATATGGCTATGATTCAGAGAAGATTTGTTAAAATTTATTTTTGACTGTCGATGAGTATCCATATTCAACTTTTGTTATGTATAAAACTGACAGACCCACAGACAAACAGGAAGTTGATATCCGATTTGAACATTAAAGTTTTCACTGTCCATATGGCATGCCTCAAGAAGATTGTGTTAAAATTTCAAGCATCTACGATGAGTAGTTGTAAATAAACTATCATGGAATATATATTGTGATGTATGAAATGGACAGATGCACAGAAAAATAGGAAGTTGATATCCGATTTAAGCGAAAATGTATCCCACCATATGACATGCCTCAGACAAAGATTGTATTAAAATTTCAAGCATCCACTATGAGTAGTTGATAATAAAACTGCGATGAAAATTTGTGATGTATGAAATGGACAGACGCACAGACAAACAGGAAGTTGATATCCGATTTAAGCGAAAATGTATCCCACCATATGGCATGCCTCAGAGAAGATTGTATTAAAATTTCAAGCATCTACGATGAGTAGTTGCTGAGAAAACTGCGAGGAAAATTTGTGATGTATGAAATGGACAGACGCACAGACAAACAGGAAGTTGATATCCGATTTAAGCGAAAATGTATCCCACCATATGGCATGCCTCAGAGAAGATTGTATTAAAATTTCAAGCATCTACGATGAGAAGTTGCTGAGAAAACTGTGACGAAAATTTGTTTCGGACGGACACACAGACACACGGACAGACACACAAGGGTAAAACAGTATACCCCCCTCTCCTTCGGAGCGGGGGTATAAAAAACGGAGCAATTACGTGATGTTTAACAACACTTCAGTTTCTGCTTATATCAATTTTTATCTAGGACAAATGAGATACAGACAACACCGTAAATAACTGTATTTTGTCATTACTTGGCATTACTCCTCCGACGCACGCCATCGTCAGCTGGGTATAGGCCTCATCCAACATGGAGAACATTATGTTACCCTCACAAGAGGGTCTTTGTGTCTCTACACAGTTCTTGAATATCGGATATTTTTCACTGCCAAGAAATAAATATAATATCTTTGCAAATCTGCAATTTAATAATTTTTTTTAAATTTATTTGTATGCTGAGACATATTTAAAATATTAAAAATAACTGCTAAAGAAGTAATTGTTTTAATTTTTTAGTACCAGTTGTTGACATTCTGTGGGGGCTGGTTACTTCCGGTTAGTGCTATACCCAATATGGCGTAGCATTTGGTGGGATCACAGCTTGCACCGCCTAAAATTGTAATAAATTTGGTAGTTTGAATGAAGAAATGTTGTGAAAATCTTTAATAAATGATGTTCCACCGAAACAACTTTTTACCTTTAATTTTTTTAAAAGGAATATTAATATTTTTTTCAAAAGAGAATTGATGACCATCATTCAAGGTCAGCTAAAAATTAAGATCGTGAAAATGCTGACTTACATTTCACATCAGACACGATAGTTTTCGCCACAACAAAGTTCATTTAAGGAATAACTGTCTAGTTTACGATTTGGTGTACAATGAAAATCTGTTAAGCATTCATCCTTTACGGTTTGTTGATTGGCATAAATGAATTATAATTAATCAACGACTTATAATCGTTATAAAACTGCGGATTGTTAATTTTTCACTAAGAAATAAGAAAAATGATTTCCAAGTACAAAAATATAAATCATATGGCCATTAGTGTCCAACCCTAACTTCAGAACCGGGGTTCGACGACTTCACTATTTCGGAAAAGTCATTCTTGCTCATAATTTGTCCGCTCAATGCACAGTGGTAAAGATGAATTTTGAAATATTTATTTATTTTAACTACTGTAAAACAAATAAGAAGCCCAACCAAAAAAAAAAAACAAACCATGAACTTCACAAATTTGATGGAGGACTACACTCATGTCAAGAAGTCTTTAGAAATATTTTATAATTAATGATAGTTTAAGCACCAGCTTAGGGTTAAGGGATTATAAAATCCACAGTGATTTCCTTTCATCTAACTATTTGTCATATATGTCAAAATTGCACAATAATCATAAAATAAAATTTTTATAAATAATTGTCGACATTTCTGAAGTGCGGAGAAAATTAGCACGAAGCGTCTTATGTAGGCATAGTCTAAAACACAGACCACGTTGTATATCAACAATTTTACTTTCTCTTTTTAAACAAACGTTAAAATGCCGTGTATATTTATACATTTCCTATGGAAGTTTTTCAAAAAATTGATGATCAAAGGGCGACAAAACCTCAGCAGTAAATCACCTGAGTGCCTTAGGTGAGCTAAAATTATATATTGTAAACTATATAAATTTTACTTCCACATGTTCCACCAGACATTTGTATGAAACTGCGTGCAGAGACGCAGAGGTATGGGCATTATACATATAATATTGTACATGCATTATGCATGAAGAAAATCGGCAATGTCGCATGCAAGTATTTCATGTCACGAGGTTATTTTAACAATGAAATTTTGGATTTTTTTAAATCGTTTGTACTAGGTTATATGTCAAAATTGATGAAGTCGTTTCAGTGGGTCCGCAGAAGCTGTTCAAACGTTAACGCACGACGATCAAAGGGCGACAAAACCTCAGCAGTAAATCACCTTAGTGCCTTAGGTGAGCTAAAAATATTTTCTAAACTATAAAAATTTTACAAGCATATTCTGTAATTTACGACGGCGTATTCGTGCCATTTTAACAATGTAGATTTTTTTAAAAATCGTTTGTACGATTTATTAAATCGTTTGCACGATTTATTAAATCGTTTGTACAATTTAATAAATCGTTTGTACGATTTAATAAATCGTTTGTACAATTTAATAAATCGTTTGTACGATTTAATAAATCGTTTGTACAATTTAATAAATCGTTTGTACAATTTGTTAAATCGTCTGTACAATTTATTAAATTGTACAAACGATTCATTAAATCGTACAAACGATTTAATAAATCGTACAAACGATTTTTTAAAAAAATTCTACATTGTTAAAATGGCACGTCGCAGTAATTAATTGTTAAGGTAGTTTAAATTTTTTGGTGGAGATAGAGATGCAGGAAAGATTCTTACTTTAAATAATACACATTTTTAGGAAAAGGAAAGTGTTCTACAGAACCAAACGTCGGTAAATTACGAAATCAATTGACATGCAAGCCCATATTCGTATACCTTTGGACTGTTTCGCTATTATACAACTCCCCTCCAAAAAATGAAGCCAAAGAAAATGAACGTTGCTTTACCAAAAAATCCCAGAATAAATAAATTAAAAATATAATGTTAATATTTTTAAAAATTTGACTCGATATAAAATAATTCCAATGAATGACTAAAATAGAGATACTTTAAAAAATCAAAGTATTTAACATTTTAAATATAAAACAGATTAATAAATGGAGTGTCATTTTTTAATACAGGCTATAGCGAAAAGATTTATCTTAAAAGTTTTGTAGTGAAATATTTACCAACACAGAAACCGCTTATCTCAGAAAACCCTGCAACCATCTTTTGGAAAATTGGGTCAGACTCACAGGAGCTCCGGTAGGGGGCAATACAAGCGTCTGTAGTTTTGTAAGCTCTGGAAACAAGACAGATATATTTGTATATATGTAAAAATTGTTTTAAAATTAAGCTTTATGATTTCTTTTAAAATCGTTAATAATTTCCTCAATAGATTTACATAGGTATTTCTACAAGCGTATTACTAATTTTTTTTACTCTTTAATAATACATAAGATAATGTATCTTATTATAGGAATAGGAATGCAACATTACTCACTCGCATGCTGTTTGCAAATCTGTCGTAATTTGTTCTGAAGGTATATTTTCATTTTCCAAACAACGTATCACCCCTTCAATGTTACATTGTGCTTGGATCAGAGCTAAAACATCGTGGAATTTACATTTTGTTAAATGTTGAGAAACCTGTGGTTTCAAATAAACAACATTTCTCTGTATCGAAAAATACATCTAATTCATGACACTATCAAATAAAAAGAAAATGCTTGCTCCTTTGAAATAACGATTGGAAAGGATAAGTTAACAAAGCTTTACTTCAAAATTGATAGGAGTTAAAATACTTTCCAAAGTAGAATTGACCGTTGAATGGGTCATTTTTATAATATGGAGAAAAAGTCCTTTTTTTTTTTTACAATAAAGAACTTTGAACTACCGGTATTATTTTCTAATAAACATTGATCTTTCATTAAAATTATACAAAGTACAGAAATGTCATAATATTTGCGCATTATGTAATCAAAATAATGCTGCAAAAAACATTCGAAAACATCTTTCAAAACAGAGATAAACTCATTGTAACAATTTCAAGGAATATAATCATATAACATATTTCCTACAACAATTTTTATTGTAAACTGGGACAGTTAAAACATCTAGCTCCCTAAATATGTCAACAGGCGTGATATAGACATTAATTAATGTAAAGGTCGCTGAAGGTACACAAGGTTTAATATAGGAAGGTATAAGTCACCAACAACTCCATGTTTCTTTTAGATCTGTCACACAAAAAATAAACCTTTTAAAAATTAACGAAATGCGTTTAAATGTATATGGACCTTTCTATGTGTCAGCAAGTCTTGTTTCTGTGTTCTAAGTTCATAAGAAAAATGTGTCCAAAAGTAATTAACAAGTTTTAAACAATTAGATTTAGGTCATATTAAAGGATATTTTTAAGAACTGTCTTCCGCATAAATAGGCTTTCTATGGAGGCACTACTGTTACAATCGCATGTTCATACAAAATCAATACATTACAAGTTTTAATTCCTGTAGAGATCTAAGTCATTTGTAGTGATATCTCTTCCGTGCATTGACGATTTGACAGGATCATTTTATATTCAGGAGTTCTTATAAATCTTTTCTTCATCAAGATTGTAATTATCATTAATTTACATTAGTTAATCATGTAAATTCAAATATATTTCTTTATTACTTAGTTTTAACATTAATCTGGTTGTGTTAAAAAACACCACATACAAATACTTTGGAAACAAAATATATAAAAAATAATCGAAAATGGTGAACTTATCAATGAATATAAATATAATTGCAATAATGCAATGGAATCGTGATTTTACGCCGTTCATTCAAACATGTTTCATTGAACTTTTACATTTAATATATTCTGAAAAAAATGATGAAAATCATGTATTATATAAATATAGCCCTTTGATTAATATATATCGACTTCACAGAAAAGCATAACCGAGCACGAAGTGCGAGGTCGATATGCTTTTCTGTGAAGTCGATATATCTATGGATTGACCGAATTAAAGGGCTACATTTGTTATATTATTTTTTACATAGATTGACAATACAAATTATGAAAATATTTGGAAAAGTTTTCTCCCTTTAACAATTAGAGACTAGAGATCAAACTAAATTACACCGTTTAATGTAAATGCGTTTCCTTTATATTGATGGAGTGATTTAAACGATTTACTTATTCAGAATACTTCATTTATTTGATAAAGTTTTGTATCAATATTTGACACACATATCGAATATGTTTTAATTAATATGAAGTAATCCTAATCCAATGCCTTCTTTTGTCTCATCAAATACAAAACATTGAAAAAAAGTTAGTAAAAGTTGAAATAAATATTTTTTTTCTACAAACATCAAACCATACACTGTATTAGCTTTGATTGAATACAGTACTATTTTGTTTCACGGAAATTATCTCCATTTTAAGAAACCTCAAGTCGATATGCATTTCAGATTCTATAAATAGTAACTCAAGTCTTTATGCTGTTATATACTAAATCATGTGATCAAGTTTGAGCCAATCAGAGAGCTGGGAATAAATGATAAAAATAATATATGTTTAGATACAAAGACAATATAAAGGTTTAAATTGATTATAATTATAGAGGATTGTCCATTGTATTATCTAAAAACTTAATCTATAGGTACATAGTTTGAATTCATGATAAAAACGTTATAATGAACAATAATCACATCAATGAAATGTATTTTACCAAGTTAATTTAAAGTAAGTACATGTACTCTTATCGAGATTGAAAAAAATGGCAATGTATCTTTTTATTCATTAACAAGATATCAGAGCATAATAAAAACCATATCGTGAGTCTATATGATTTATAATAATAAAAACTCAGGGCCACCACACAGCGTACATGTGTGTACACTTAGATACATCCATACATACGTGTCCTAAAGAGTTGTTCCTATACTATAACATGTATTAATTGCATTATGTTTTGTTTTTCTTTTCTTTACTACTTTTATTAAGTTCTTACCTGAAAGTGTGAGCGTTATAAAAGATACTTCTAGTAAAAACTTAGAACTCATGATGTTATTCTTAACACACGTAAAAAACTATGGCTGACCGCGGTCGACTGTCTCCAATGATATTCGTTTTGCTGTTTGACTGGGGCTTCAGTAAGGGAGTCCTTAAACAAAAGTAGAACGATTTAATATGCAAATATTTTTCAAATATTATGTTTTCGAAATTGACATTCACTTGTATTACTGATATAAGATAGCATAATTTAAGAGAATGGTGTATTAACTGTATGTGTATACTTTAATTATTTCTGGAACAGCGAATAGAAGTAGGTGGAAGCATATTGTTCCGTTTATAATATTGGATCGAAGAACTTCTCGAATAAAATTTGAGCAATTTCATACAACATAATTTTTTTTAATGTAACATGCCTTTGCCATGGAAACAGTTGGAAAGTTAAAAGTATTCACTTGCTATGATTAGAAGCCCTGATTCATACATTCTCTTGAGAACATTGTGAAACAAAGCATGACGTATCTATAAATACAGTGTATGGGATTCCCTGCTCATAATCATACGCTGTGCACTAAGAGCTCGAGGTTGGAAGGGAGGGGTAAAATGAAGAAAAAGGGCAAAATAATCAATTCAGGAACACATTAACATATAAAAGTCATGGTTTGTCTCTACAAAATGGAGAGTTTGATTTTACGTACCTCATTCACAAAAATGGCCGTCGTGCAAGTCTCCCTGAAATTCATTGATGACTAAGATTATGTTACGTAATTGCTTATTGTATGATGCCTGTGCTAGCAGAAACACTGCAGCAAACGGATCCCGCTCTACAAATATGGATTTCTCATGTTCACACGCTAAGGCAAGACTTACAATATTATAAACAACATTTACATAAAATTCATGTATTTTAGCCATAAACATTGCACAATATTTAACAGATTATTACTTTAGCTATAGGACTTTGAAATAATTTTACCGACCATTGCATTCACACTTCTAGGAGGAGGTTAACAGAAGCATTTGCGGATATTTTTATTATCTTATTTGAATATATTCTGTGTACCTTTCAATATCCGAAGTGTATGGTTTTATAAAAGTAGATTGAACTTTCGGTGCAAGGTTTTCATTGGTTAAGAAATAAATGTCAACGAAGTTTTGTATTAAGAAAAATAGAGCAGTGTTCTATTCCGAAGGGCCGGTGTCAAGACGAATAATGACCCCCATCGAATAATGACCGGGGGTCATTTTTCGACAGCGAAAAATGACCCCCGGTCATTATTCGACGTAGAAAAATGACCCTTTTGCCCGTAGAAAAAGTGTCACCACCCTAAAAATTTGCAGAACCCACGTGAAGAAAAATGACCCCGTAGAAAAATGACTCCCTGTGGATTAAAGCTGAAATTTTTAGGGGGCAAAAAAAATTATATAAAGAAGCATATTGGCCGAAATGCTCACCTGAGCTTATTTGGAATAAATTGATGATATGTTGATCTTATAACATACGATTATAGCTATATTTTAAGGTCAGTGCGATGATTCAGAATCCAAAGGAGTAAAGATTTTTCGAGCTCGAGACTAAATGGTTACATGTAGGTACACATTGTTTTTCGATGGTGGAAATCATCGTACTGAAAGAAAACATCAGCAGTATCACATATTATTATATCCTTCGCTTGAAAATTTTTAAATATAATGGTACCCAGAGTAGGGTCTTCTCACAAGAAATACAATTGCAAAATAGGAAAGCCCTAGCATCACTTGTTCAAAAATAATGGCTAAGGATAAGTGTTTGAAAGGTAGGTCAAACTCAAAGGTCAAAGTTGATGGTTTCTTATGGGAGGTTTAATGTAACATGGATTACATTTGTGAAGTATGAGAGTACTAGTATCTACCATGTCTACAGTTAAAAAGTTATAGCCAAAGTCAATTAAAAATTTGGCATTTTTTTGTAAAATGGGACAAACTCCAAGGTAAAGGTCAAAAGGTCAAACTTGGTGGTTCCCAAAAGTAAAGTCTTGTCACATATTGAATATGAAAGGCATAGCTACAATAAATGAAAAATTATGGCCAAGGTTAAAGTTTTTGCTGAGAATCAGACCGCCAGATAGACAGACAGACAAACAGAAGGACACGATAAAACTATATACCCCCGAATCTTCGATTACAGGGACATAAAAAGAAATGATCTTCAATTAACTTTTCAAATTGTGATACAGTATACAGAAGACATTACAAAAATGAAAATGTTTGGTCTGATTTTCATATTAAATTCTCTGAAAAATATACTCAGAACTTGGTAAAAGGTCGGAGTAAAACAAGAATTAAGAAATGTAATGAATACTGTGTGCTAAATCAAAAGGTTATGCCTACATGTATAGTTTTTGCATTAGAATGTGTATTTTACACTAGCCCATAGCTTTACAGAGCATGTATTTAGGTGTTATATCCACCCCACCCCCTTACTTATTTTATAGGAGAAAGTCGATTATCAACAAAAGCAACAAAAAAAACTACCCTACCTTCATTTTTCTTTAAGGAGGGACTAAAAATAAGCTTAAAATAATCTACTATTCTACTAATTTTCAACTGTTACTTTGCCACAATACTTTCAAGTATACCCCCACCAATATTTAAAGTACATGTATGCTTTAATCATGGCGAAGTAAATTATGATATGATAGAGCTTGTGTGAAGGCTTAACTTCATTTCAGTATTTTATCTAGATCCTCTTTCAGCATTATTGAAAGGTATAGAATTTTATTTATATGTTTGCTTTTCATTTATTTTTTTATTTTTGTTTTAATTTAATGTATTTATTTTTTTTGGGGGGGGGGGGTAAAAATTTCCTCCTTTTTCATTGTAAAAAAGGATTTGCCAAACTTATACAAGCTAAAAGTTGAGATAAAGGAAAAATTAATTTTTCGGTTAAAGAGTATTTGGACCTGATTGTTGCATGGTTTGATTTCTAAAAACAAGTGGAATATCATTCTTTAAGCAAACACTATAAGGAGGAAATTAAAAAGAAATTTTATTACTTGACAATTAAAGAATCTCTTTTTCACTTTAAAGGGGGTCATTTTTCAATGGTGGTCATTTTTTATAGGAGTAATATATATAATATAATGACCCCTATGACACTTTTTCTGCAAAAAATGATTTTTTTCTACGGGTAGGGGGTCATTTTTTGTCGTTGAAAAATGACCCCCGGTCAGTATTCGATGGGGGTCATTATTCGTCTTTACACCGGTACACACGGTAAGGCTTGCCTTATATTACCATTACACGCCAAGTTTGGACTTTCAGTAAGGCGTGGTATTCTCGACGTTACCTAATTAGCTTCTGAAATTTACACAGCTTCCCTTCGCTGTTGAAATATACATGTGATAGAAATGCGGCCGAATGTCAACTGGTTTAGTAAATAGCCAATTAAAGTTGAACTCTCTCACGGCACAGAGGTGGGGCATAAGTCGTCTCATCGTTATCAACAACAATTTTAAGTTCCTAACGTTATTAACTTCTTAACCAATGAGAATCTACTAGTATTCGCTATTACGTAGCGCCGAGAAAGTCACGTCCTACTGAAAGTCCAAAGATAGGGTAAAATACTCCTAAGTCTAAAACCGTACGTTTTTCAGGACGTGCGGCTCTCGTGTCTACACACTAAGGCAAGACTTACAATATTATAAACAACATTTACATAAATGCCATGCGTTTTTAACTATAAACAGTGCGCATTATCAAACAGAATAATAGCTTACTAGCAGTTTTACCGACCAAGGCATCCACACTTCTTAACAAGGATATTTTCATTATCTTACTCGAATATACTCTGTGTTTTCTTCAATATACCAACGTGTACGGTTTTATAAAAATAGATTGAACTTTGGGTAAATGGTTTTCATTGGTCAAGAATTAAAGGTCAGCTAAGTATTGTATTAGGAAATAGAGCAGTGTTCTATTCTAAAGTCAGACTTGTAAGGCTCTAAAAAACGTGTATTAGAGAACACCAAACACGTTACGAACGAATATCTGCTTTACGAACGGTAAACTTGTTTACATTGTGATTAGCTGTGTTACTGACGAAACGTACGGACGAATCACACGTAAAGAAAAACAAAAATTATTTGTAAATTTGTTAAGTATAGGGGGTTAAGTATAGCAGAGGGGGGTTCCAGGGGTTACAACCCACCCCTTTTAATTTTGTACAGAGAGAGAAAGAGAGAGAGAATAGCTTTTCTGTAATATGGATATTTATATGTCTTATCATTTGGATTTTTTTAAAAAAATCGCTGTACTCTCTGTATTATAAGATCTAAAAGAATTTAAAATCTGTAGATTTACGCTTATTTTGCTTTCCTCCGTGTACCTTCACAACCCCGTCTAAGGCCTCCGAACATCCACAAGTAACATGTAAGGAAGATTCCAGCGAACCTTAGCTATACCATTTTTGGACCATCTTCAGAAGAACTAACCTTTAGAAGTATACATCAATATTTTTAATCAATATAGAAAACTGTTTAAATGTTTCTGTGGTATGCAGAACGAGGGTGCTCACTTTTTCTGAGAATAATCTTCTGCTGCAGTTTTAGATAATATATTTTGTTTTGGAAGCTCCATCCACATCGTTTGTTGCCGGAAAATACGCAGATTCGAGACTGAAAGTAATGTACCGAACAAAAAAGTGACAGGAAGCCCTCCTCTACCCCCTCCAAATTTTAAAGTGTGGTGCGTAGTTTTTTTTTGTTATATTTTTGCTTGTCAAATGTTTTTGGAGCTCCCTTTTTTATAAATTAAGCTACGGACTTGAAGTGGCCACGGTGTGATTCTATGCATGAGTGCTGGGTACACCGACCTGGACCTCCCCCCTTTTAAAAAATTGCTGGACCCGCGTATGTTAAAGGATGACCTTTGTTTATTACGATAATGTCTTGTATATACCGCGCCAAATTCACAAAAAAAAATAGCTAAACATAGTTTCACAGTCGAAAAACTAGGTTTATCGGTTGTAAACTATAGTTAACGTTAACAAGTTGAACGTTAATCTATGTTTTACATCTGTAAACCATAGTTGCAATAATCTATGTTTCAGAACAGTAAAATATATTTAATACTGAAAACAATCATTTGCGATTGTAAAACATATATTATCTGAATATATATTAACAGTTTCATGATTTGTAAACTATGATTTACAACTCTTAACTATAGTTCACGATCTGATAAATATTGTTTCACGATTTGTGAAACTATGATTTAGAAATCTTAGCTAGAGTTCACGATTGTAAATTATAGTTTACAGACGAAAATCTATTTTTATCAACAAAATCTATTGTTAAAGTTTAATTACAGACAGATAAACCTAGATTAGCATTCGTGAATTATAAATATTGTTTTACAGATGAAAACTATAGTTAAAAAAATGTTAACTGTAAAACTACGTTTAGCTCATTTTTGTGAATTTGGCGTGCCATACTTACAGGATGTAACAATTATCGATACGACGAGCTGAGCACAATTTAACAATAGATTCAAGTTCCCATCTAGGCTGTCGATATCAAAAACCCGACATAAATATCATAACTCGATATTGGTCGTTAATATCTAACTAGGAAGACTAGAAATATGTACTAGCAGTTAAACTGTCTCGATTCAGCGGCGGATCCAGGAATTTCAAAACGTGGGAAGTCTGGGGGCTGCCAGTGGGTCCAAGACAAAGTCCTGGCGAGGATCCAGAGGCGAAGCTGAAACTGAGGAACTCTCTGTCGATTTTAAGATAATACAAATAAAATTAAAAAATCATATTAATTGGGGAGCGGCGCACGCCCGGCGCGCTGGTGCTGGATCCGCTCTTGAATTAATTACGAAATAAATATAAAGCGACTGATAGAATGTATAAACTAGTAATACTGTTAATATCGTCTCGTCGAGATACGTTCGTTCGTTGCGTGTTTGGTGTTCTCTATTAAGGGTGTACACACGGTAAGGCTAGAACTTAAGTTCCTTGACTTATAAGACAAGCCTTACCGTGTGTACTGGCCTTTACCGACGACATGGCCGACTCAAGTATTTAAAAGGAAATCACCTGTTTCTATTAATTTTATAGATACATGCACAATTTAAGATCAAACTACATGTATGTAATCATTTGTGGGACAGTGTTATATTTTCTTAGTTGCAAGTTTGTTACATGACAGTCATTTTACTTGTTCAATACTCCTATATATTCTAAACAAGATTTTTAGAAAATTTTAAAAATAAAACAAGCTAGCAGCTACATGTAACACTTTGGCTCATTAAAGTAGTTTAAGACTGTTTTTCCCAAGATACTTTCAAGGTGTAATGATTTATTATATATCTCTTACATTATTTATACATGTACTATAAAATAATAAAATAATTTAAAACATAGGAAAAATGCAGAGAGAGAGAAAAAAATAAAAGTATTAAATAAATACGATATAGACTCTGTGAGACTCGAACTCACGATCGTTACATCTACGTATACAAGCCAACAATCATACCACTACGCCACGAAGACATGATAATCATACGTACAAATTTAAGACAGATTGTTGAATCTTAAAATAATTTGAGAAAAAAAATTAAAGACATATTTTCAACATTTTCAATATGAAGACCACCTTTAACCAAAATCCATGTAAATGTAATGACATGCAGTCATATCCAAATAAAATTATTCCGAAGTTGCTTTTCTGGTTATGGGTGGTTAAGGGTGGTCTTTTGTTACAGTTTGTCATTGTTTAGGGGGATACCTCAGTATTTACTATATTCTCCATATAAACTGAACGAATTTTATATCTATCAATGAGGGAACTCTTAATATTTGAATATAACTTTTGTTTGATTTACTTTAAGGCATGTATAAACTGACGTTGTATGACAAAATTTTAGTTACACAATGTAATTACTACTTAAAAAATCACTACTAGAGTAGGCGAAAGTGACTATCAAATGCGCTATTGCTCTTAAAGCATTTTTTTTTAAAGAATTTTCCTCGATAAATATTTTTATTCAGTATTTGTTATCAAGTGCTACTTTCTATATGTTATTCAATGATATATTTATAAACTGTGAAAGCCTCAACTTTATAAACCATACAGTTTTGGAGCTATTGTAAAACAAAAATGGGCATGTTGACTTTTGATAAAACCTTAAGGGACTCCGATCCTCAGCCAGGAAGGACAACTCTTCAATTTATAATTTGATTCAAAAAGTCTCAAAATGAAGCTTGAATTGATTGATTATATACCGTTTAACGTCCCTCTCCAGAATATTTCACTGATATGGAGACGTCACCATTGCCGGTGAAGGGCTGCAAATTTAGGCATTTGCTCGGCACTCAGGGCCTATGAGCAGGGAGGGATCTTTATCGTGCCACACCTGCTGTGACACGGGGCCTCGGTTTATACGGTCTCATCTGAAGGACCGCCCCATTTAGTCGCCTTTTACGAAAAGCAAGGGGTACTGAGGACCTATTCTAACCCGGATCCCCACGGGGCTGAAGCTTGAAAATAAAATTAATTTTTTCATGCAACAATTTTCATTATATACCTCTCAATGTGCTTTAAGGTTCTTTGAAGTTCTCAGAAAGGTGTAACTAAGGTGGCTCATTACATCCACAGTTTATTTTAGATTTCATTACAGCATCACTTATAATGTAGATGTCAAATATCTAGCTAGAGGTATTGGTATCATACATATTGAGAATTTTTTAACTTTTGTCTAATTTTAGTGAAATGTTTTATATCAAGTTTATTATTACCAAAATTTCAGAACTTTCAGTGTCAAATGATTGACATCTTCTTTAGACAAGTACACACAATGAAAATAGCTCATAATACCTAATATTATTTTTATTAGAATTAAAGTTTTCTCCTAAAAAACAATTAATGTCATTATCTTTTTAATCTATGCATAAACTATTAAGAAAATGAGTTCTGAAGGAATGTATTTCAAAGAATTCCATGTGACAAATTAAATGAAGAATCATTTAACGAAATGAAAATTCCAATTTAAAAATTATTTGGTATAAAAAGACCACTTTCAAGTTATCTGTCCTAATTACCCAAGACTCAAAACACTAAGGGACGTTTGAACATTTCAGCTAAAATTCAGAACAAAGCTTTAAACTTCCAGAGTATATACTTAAATCAATAAAGCAAATATATAAATTAACACCAACACAGTAAATAGTGCAAGTAAATAACTTTTAATTTCAACAGGGTTGTAGATTTTAACTCGAATTTCCTCCATACAAACATGGCATTGATTGATAGAGCACACTGTTCGCTATGAAATTGCACATTACTTGTTTGGCGAAGATTTGGCTGTTTCTTTTGTTTCTTCTTAAAAGCAATCCTTCTTGGTTATGCATAATGAATCCGTTACTTTGTTTTCACTGTTTATAACACCATATGTTTCATCTATTTTTAAAGCGTTTTAAAAGTCAGGGTCATATTATAGAGGTACCTGTACAATTCGTCCCCAGAGGAAAACGGTCAAAACAATGGAGGTTTATTTTTTTGTGTAGTACGTCATCAAAAAGTGGTGTAATGAGCCTCCTTAAAAGTCGAATTTTTTACCCTTTAAAAGCATTTTAAAATTACATATATCAAGAAATTGATGTTCATTTTAATCTAACAATAGATACCATTGTTTATTAACATGATATGAAATTAGAAGTGATTTATGGTGTTTTGCAATGATAGGAGAATCTTTAAACATTTTGCATTGTAAAATGATAGAAGTAAATAAAAGAAATTAAAGTACATTATATGTATAAATATTTTGGAATTTCTTTAAAAGCCTGGATATCAATGATTTTTATTTTTATTTTTTATTTTCAAATTTGAATTGGAAAATGCAAAGTACGTGTTTTTATTCGCAATTCCTGAAAACATATTTGAGATATACTAATTTTCTCTATGTAATATGATTAACTTGACAGGTGAAGTTTAAAGAATTATTACGGGTAAAAACACATTACTATGAAAATTCAGAGACATTTTTGTGAGCATTGTCAATTAATCAATGCTTGATTTTCAGAACCTGAGGGTCGGAGTACCTTAATGAGTTTTAGAGAAATCATTTGATTTAAGGTTCTTTTATCAGCATTTTAAATAGGAAATGCATCAAGAATTGTGAAAAAATCTAAAAAGGAAAGTTGTTTTGGTGGCTTACACGATCCAGATGTAAACATGTTTGGTACCATTGAACCTGTTCAAAAGTTCTTTAGAATTTTATACGAAGGCCAGGAACTTTTCCAATGTCCTTAAGAATCTTAGGACTTAACAAGTAAGGTATTGACAAAAAATGGATGATACAAGAATTA
>NW_026921132.1:0-18224 GCF_032062105.1 Saccostrea cuccullata
AAGAGGAAATGTTAAAAGTAAAAAAAAAAAGACCCTTCGAAGAACTCATGTTACAGAAAAATGCAAATTTGAATTTATTAAGAACTCTGTTACAATTTGATTACAATTACAACAAATTTGGAGGACATATAGAAAAATTTGTGAAAATTCGTTGAAATAAAATAAGTCTTAGAAATGTTCCTCTCTGTTGATTGAAACTTTAATTTGTATATTGTTATCATTTTGCCTTTTCGCTTAGTTTAGGAAAAGAATGCTTTAATATTACTAGTTGTTTAATTCTGATGTTTGTCTAACATGATCTATGGTCATTATCATAATATGGTAATTGATATGTCAATAAATAAAATCCTCAGTCATATGTTGTACAAAATTTTACAATCACAATGTTTACAAAAACATAACAAACACGAGCATGAATAATGAGGTGTTTTTGTATTATTTACAATCTAAACAATCCGCCAACGAGTAATGTGCCTTATATAAATTTTAATCTGCAAATGAATGGTTAAGCACCAACCCTTTTCTAAAATTAGGAGTGCTAGATTTTGAAGACATCTTACTGTAACACATTTTTCTGCCTGATAGTACGTCAGACAGATTAGGAAGATGGACAGCGCAGCTCCGCCCCAAGGTCCACCCATTTCAAACTTTTTTTCATCTGAATAAAAAAATGAAAATATACAATTCAAAAATACATTTTTAACATCATGTTATTGGAGATTACAGACCTTATACCTCAACTATTGTTGCTTTTAAGTAAGGCAAAGCGCCACATAATAATATTGTATTGTACATCCAACATTTTTGCAAAGGCGATCTGATAGGGTTTGCAGTTACTTGGGAATGAACTAATTCAAAACCTCCAAACAAGTCACTTATCCAGAAAATGTAATTCAAATCCATCGTCTGAAGAAATTTAACAAGATGTGTTTGTGAAACACGGCGGCACAAAATTTGAAAAAAAAAGTTATTTTTGGCATATTGGTCAAGGTCAAGGTCACAAGGTCATTGACCTTGGTATCTTTGAAGGAACTTAATTAGTGGAATATGCATACCAAATATGGTATGCATATTCAAGGTTCAAAAGTTATGGTTCAAAAAAGCTATTTTTAGCATATAGGTCACAGTCAAAGTCACAAGGTCATTGACCATGGTGTCATTTGAAAGAGCTTAATGAGTGAAGTAAGCATACATATGTTGTCTCTATCTTTCATGGTAAAGTTACGGCGAAGGTTAAAGTTTGAAGACAAAAAAGCTATTTTTAGCATATAGGTCACAGTCAAAGTCACAGGTTCATTGACATTGGTATTATTGGAAAGAGTAATTAGTGGAGTATGCATACTAAATATGAAGTCTCGATCTTTCATTGTTCAAAAGTTACGGCGAAGGTTAAAGTTTGCAAAAAACTTTTTTTAGCATATAGGTCACAGTCAAGGTCAAAAGGTCATTGACCTTGTCATTTGAAAGAGCTTCATTAGTGAAGTATGCATACCAAATATGAAGTCACTATCTTCCATGGTTCAAAAGTTATGACTAAGGTTAAAGTTTGCAGACAAACAGACAGCCAGGACAAAAACAATATACGCCCCGGATCTATCGATTAGGGCGCATAAAAATGTTCATCTCTTGATGCATCATCCATGCAAGTTTGGTTTATATAGTCATTATAGTTTCTTGGTAATGACCCTGCTCCAAAAACTTTAACCTAGTCACTCATCCGGAAAATGTAGGTCAAATTGAGCCCGAAACAAGTCAGGGAGTGTGCATTCTTAGATGTATCATCCATGCAAGTTTGGTCAAGGTTTGGCAAATGATTACTTTAGACAGAACCTGCTTCAAAATTTAACCTGGTTACTCATCTACATCTAGAAAATATAGGTCAGATCCAGCATCCGAAGCGTGTGACAGCGGGTATCCATAGATGTATCACCTATTCAAGTTTGGTCAACAAAGGATTTGTAAGTTGTTTTAGAATGAAGTTGCACCGTAAATTTAAACCTGGTCAGACATAAGGGAAAAAAAATTAAGGTCAGATCCTGCATCTGAAGCAAGCTTGGTACTATGCATCTCTAGATGTATTACATGTATCCATGTATTGTACGTTTGGTCAACATTGGGCTTTTAGTATTTTTTAGGATTTCAGCATCTGAAACAAGCTTTTTAGTGTGTATCATTAGATGTACAGTGTATCAGCAGTGCAAGTTTGGTCAACTTAGGGCTTATGGAATTATTGCTATATGAACTAAATTTCCTTCTTAAATTTATGACCCCCGGTCAGGGTTCTGTAGTTAAGGCTTTGGGATTCATTTGATGCTTTTCCTAACCATGTTATCTTCTTATTAAAATCAGAACCCCTGACTAAAGACCATGTTTATGGTTTTGGATCAGGCACTCTAGATTGTTTTTCTTCACTATGAACTTTTGTTTGCCAAATACCCAGGGACAGAGAATTTTTCTCAAATCTCGCATTTTACTTTAAACATTTGAAAAGGATGTTTCTTTCAAAATTGTGACAACTGTGGACCCTGGTTTAGGGAATGGGGGAGACCTTTAATTTTTTAATGAAATACATTGGGTTTTTGTTTGTTTTTTATTCTCTTGGGCTGATTGTAATGCGCATTAAACTCCTCTAACAAAATTGTGAAATTCATGACCACAGGGTCTAGGCTTCTTGTGCTTTAGTGGGGTTTTGTTGAATATATAGTTCTAAAAAATGTATCACTAAGTATTTCTTTAAAATCTCTGTTTTTGGATATGAAGCAAACAAAGTGTCTAGTCATGATGGGCAAAGGTGTATGTTCCTGAGATGGGAATTTTATGGTCCCTGCCTCAGAATTTTGCGTTATAAAGGGGCAGAATTTTGCGTTATAGTTGGGCTCTATTGACAATAAATTAATATGATTTTTCTTTGAAAAGTTACCTGCTTCAGGGTATTTTTAAAACAGATAAACTAACTGAAACATTAAGTTAATGTATAAGGAACCTCAGTTTCAACAAACTTTTTACGAATCATGTAAGTGTCGTTTCTCTATATTTCTTATACATATGATTTGCAAGTGGACCTCTTTTAATAGAATATATGGAGATAACGAACAGTATTCAACATGTTCAAGTTCAAAATTCCATAAAACAATACAAAACAGGAGCAGAGCAAACACGGACCTCCAAAACATCAGAGGTTGGATCAGGTGCCATGAAAGAGTGAGTATCCCCTGCCGACCGGTCACACTCGCCGTGTGCTCCTTGTCATGATCGAGAAATAACGGGAAAATCCGTCGACAATTCAGTGTGTAATAATGCTCTAACACTCAGTATAAAAACGTCAGTCAGTATTTGACTCAATGATATACTTTATTTGCTGACAAGATTATTGTATCTACCATAGAACTTACAAAATGATGACTTTAAACGAGGCTACTGATAGTCTTGTTTCATGAACTTGTTTGTCAATAACCTATCTCGTTTTAGAAATTGTACGTACGTAGAACATGCTCTTGCATAATTCTTAACTTCGTAGCCCCAAGTCAGGGATGCTAGAGTTAGGGTGGACCTGTGTTAAAACAATAGTGAAAATGCGTTAATTCTTGAAAAATGTTTCTGCTCGAGGGGGCAAACAGGGAACAAAGTGGAAAGAGCAATCCTTATGGTATTTCACGAGGTGTTCGGAATTCTCGATTTCTTGGTTCAGCAGTCTGGTGCTAAGCAGGACTGTATTTTTGTAATTTATTGCGAATTGATTTATTAATTATTCACTATATATTATGTCACTGAAAGATCAACTGAATAAGAATTGTACGTCAAGGTTTTTTTGTAATACATATACAAAACAAAGGATGGTCAGGTAGAGTTGAATATATGTACACGTTTTTCAAAATGTTCTTCATAGATTAAGAGGTAGAATATTTAGCTGCTGAGATTACTCAAGTGCTTAAGCACTGTTGTTTTGTTAAGTCTGCATGGCAACATTGACAAATAGGCAAAGTCAGGCAAGGCATGGATTTACTTTAATATTCGTTACTGAGCAGAAGACTAAATATCTTGTTGGTCCCCGAATGTCCTATTTATCTTGCTTATCGGCTTCATCTCTCACATTATTTTGTTATATTTTATACGTCTGTAGGTCCTTTCAAGTGTTGGATTATGCTCAGAAACAGTTAAGACCCTTCGACTTCTTGTGAACGGTCAAGGTTCGTCGTTAATTCAACATTTATGCAACATGTTTTTCAACGTTGGAACAAAAGAACAACAATTTACGATAAATGTGATTCTTTCAAATTTTCTATAGTCAACTTCCCTTATTTATGTAATAGTATAGCACTATCCACTGCATACGAAGTTAAATTAATCTTTTCCAGTTGCATGATTATACGCAAGAGCAAACTCTACGTACGAACGATTTCTAAAACGAGACAAGCTATTGACAAATACTTTGATGCAAATATACCAGTATAACCAGTCTCGTTTTATGTCAACATTTTGCAAATCAGTGATTTTTAGCTCACCTCAACGAAGTTGGGGGGAGCTTATGTGATGCGCTCGGCGTTGGCGTCCCAGGTTAAGGTTTTTGGAGCGTTTTCTTTGTAAGTACTTCTATGCCCTATTTTGATTATGCATGCATGTAACATGCTTCTAGTGTGTTTCATTGAACCAGATGAGGTTCCAGATGCTGCAATTTCAGCAAAAGAATGACCAGGTTAATGTTTTTAGAGCAGGTTAACATTTTTGGTGAAGTTTTTGGTGCAGGTCTTATTTCGAAGTAACTATAAGCCCTATGATGACCAAACTAGCATGGTTGATACATCTAAGGATACACACTACCGGACTTGCTTCAGATGCTGGATCTGTCCTACATTTTCCGGATGAGTGAACAGTCTAAGTTTTTTGGTGCAGTATTTATTTGTAGGTAACTATGAGCCCTATGATGACCAAACTTGAATGGATGAAGCATCTAAGGATGCACACTGATAGACTTGCTTCGGAGACAGGATTTGACCTACATTTTTCTGGATGAGTGAACAGGCTAATGTTTTTGGTGCAGTTCTCATTTCCAAGTAACTATGAGCCTTATGATGTTCAAACTTGCATGGATGATACATCTAAGGATGCACACTGATAGACTTGCTTCAGATGCTGGATCTGACATACATTTTCCGGATGAGTGAACAGTCTAAGGTTTTTGGTGCAGTTCTTATTTGCAAGTGACTATGAGCCCTATAATGACTAAACTTGCATGGATGATACATCTAAGGATGCACACTGATAGACTTGCTTCGGATGCTGGGTCTGACCTTCATTTTCCGGATGAGTGAACAGGTTAATTATTTAGTTCATGTCCCATTTCCAAGTAACTATGAGCCTTATGATGACCAAACTAGCATGTATAATACATCTAAGGATGCAAACTAATAGACTTGCTTTGAGCCCTATGATGACCAAAATTGCATGGTTGATACATCTAAGGATGCACACTGATAGACTTGCTTCGGATGCTGGATCTGACCTTCATTTTCCGGATGAGTGAACAGGTTAATTATTTAGTTCATGTCCCATCTCCAAGTAACTGTGAGCCCTATGATGACCAACTTGCATGGATGAAACTTCTAAAGATGCACACTGATAGACTTGCTTCGAATTCTGGATTCCACAAACATTTTTCAGATAATGGACCATGCAGGTAAAAGTTATGGGTGCAAGTTTAACACCAAGAAACTATAAGGCCTATATTAACCAAATTTGCATAAATGATGCATCAAGGGATGAACACTCTCAAACTTGCTTTAGATGCTGGATTTGAATGACATTTCTTGATGGGCACCTCGTTTGAATTTTTGGATAGTTCTATTTCCAAGTAACTGTAAGCCCTATCAGATCAAAATTGCATAAAGTTTGCATTTTGGGATTTAAACTTCTAGAATGTTAGTTAATTGTTGGACTTTGCCTTACAGACAACATTCGTTGAGGTGAGCTGTATAATCTCTCATAATCTATGTTTTGCAAATTCATGTATAATTTAGATATAAGATATAAAAACAGTCATTTGTCAGGGAAATTTCATCTTAAATGATAAAAAATACAGGAATAAAGTTGTCTATCATTTAAGATGAAATTTTCCCTGACAAATGACTGTTTTGATTTTTTTTTTTTAATTTATAGAAAGGGCTGATTTTTTAAAAATTAAATTAAACATGAAATTGTAAATTGTTTAAAAAAAATTGTGCAAATTTACATCATAGTCAGAGCTTCATATTTTTGAAAGCAGTGTGTCAGAAAGTATTCACTATCTATTTGTACTAGTTCATACGAAGTTGTTCGATTTAGAATGAGATATTAAATAGACAATTTTATGGCCATTAAGTCATATATTTACATGTGCCATGCAATATATCGCACCATTTTCCTGACAATAATTTTCAGTTGATAAAATTAATTGTGATTATAATAATTGAACTAACTAAAGATCCTTTTTTTCCAGATACACATACAGCGGATATATACTTTGCACACGGTCTCTTACCTTTAGGGGACATATTTGCCAAGCACAAGATATTTTATCTGAATTTGGTCCTCGCGATAAGGTAATAAAACAAAAGGGGTAATATTTATTACAAAGGAATCATTATTCCTTCTAGATTCTATCAGTTTTCAAATGAAAATACAACTTTTTTGCATGACAACATGCAGTCATTTATTTACTGCGTGCTTAAGTTTTTTTCTTCCCTTTTTGTTGTTTACATTTGATATGTCAATTGCGCGTAATTTATGCACACGAGCGCTAGTGAACTCTGACGTTTAGAAGTGTGTGACCTATTTTTAAAGTTGTTTATCTGGTATTTTTCCAAACATATCCAGAACTTTCCAGATGAAAACATATAAAAGCACCAACTTTTTCCTTTGTAATCAAATGGAGAAGAGAGCTGCTACAGTCCATTTACTGTATTCCAGAACGTAAATATATTTTTTAATACTTGTTTACATGCAATTAGTTCTCGAGAAAATCGTGAAGCGGGAAATTACGAATACAAAGACATTCAAGTGACTGAATTAAGTGCTAATCAATTCGTTTTTGAAGAGATCGATATAAATCTGAAAATTGGAAACAAAAATACGAATAGGACAATCGTCATCTAAACATAAAATTGATGGATATCTTAAAGCAGCTTCTGAAAAACAACAACAATAATAACGATTTGAACATAGTGTCAACGAGCAAACCTAACGATTGTATAATTTCTGAAACAGGGACCGCAAAAATGTGTAACAGCGACCAGTCGAGTTTGACGATTGAGTGCCCTAGCACTGAACTTCCGAAATTTTATGAGGAATGTGCTAAAAATCCAGACATGGATGTGTCCGAGAAGATGAAGTTTGAAATCATTAGATTCTCGACTTTTAGCGCTTTGAAGGACTGTCCAATTGCTTTTATGAAACTATCTAAAGCTGGATTTTACTACGATAATGCTTCAAAAGCCATTATCTGCTTTAAATGTGGTTATGTTTATGAAAATATTCAATCAAACGACGACCCCATGGAAATACACTTCAAGAATTCACCGAACTGCGATTTCGTTCAAAAGCATTATGACGCTAGTCGTTTAGCTTCAAGCGACGCCAGAGCAGAGAGTTTTTCAAATGCTGAAGGAGCTTGTGGTGGGCAATCGGACATTCATCAATCAAACTCCTACCAAAGAAGAGCCCAAGAAAGAGAAAATGTTTCTCAAAATGAGAACCCTACTCGAACACCAACAAATGAAGAAATGCAATCTTATGAAACAGAAAATCAATCTGTTATTTCCGAGAATAATTATCAAAACAATACCAGCACTTCAAACCACGCATCTACACCTATGCCGCAAATTTCATCTCAACCAGTTTCTGATCACGTACCGAGTGGAAGTCGGCCCAAAAAGGCCAAGGAAGTATTCAAGGACCTTGGAATCTGCGTTGAAAAGCCCAAATATCCGAAATATTCCATCTTGGCCACAAGAATTGCATCTTTCAAGAATTGGCCCATATCAGACATTGTTAGTCCCAATGACCTCTCTAAAGCAGGCTTTTACTACAATGGTAAGAATCTTGTTTTTTTTTTTACTACAGTTATGAAAAAATATGTTACTACTTGTCAATTAATTGATAAAAAACCAAAAATAGATGAAGAGAAGATTCTTTTCCAGCTTTGATGGTTTGAAGAAATGCAGTTAAAAAAGAGTTTTCTTTTATAATTTAGACAAGTAAGTGCTGCAAATGAGAGTTACTAGTTCTAACGGTTATGCTTTATAGTTATGTCTGACCGAAATTAGATTAACTTTTACTTTTTGTTTTTCAATTAAACCTGAATTTTGTGTGATTTTTAATAGGAACAAATGAGACCGTATGCTGTTTCTTCTGTGGCGGGAAACTGGCAGAGTGGAAACGAGGAGATGACCCTTGGATTGAGCATGCGCATTGGTTTCCCAACTGTCAATTTGTTCAACAGTGCAAGGGCAACAGTTCATTCAAAAATAAACAAGATCAAAAAGAAGAGTTAACGGTGAGTGCCTTTTTTAAGATTAAACGATGTTAAATTGTATGTTGTTTATGTATATTATACAATTCATATTGCATAATTTTCGTATGTGACAAAGAAAATACACGTTTTTAGATTAAAATTTATACAAGCTTGATACAGATATGTTGGAATCAATAAGAAACACTTTAGGAAATGTTTATGTGAAGACAATATATTTCCTTCAAGAGAATTTTTATTACCGTCATTTTTCTCGCTTGTAAATATGCTTATTTTCACTAAACAGCAACCTGAAGATCCATTTGAGACAGCTGCATTTAAAAGTGTGATGGAGTTGGGATACACCAAAGCTCAGATCAAGACAGTTTATGACAATATACAGAACAAAGGTAAAAAATGACATTATCCATCTCGGTTAAAGTATAATGGAAAAAATCATAAAACTGAAAAAAAAACATCTTAAGTTTTGAATTTGAAATACGATTTTAAAAAAAAACAGTGAAAGTGAATTGTGGTTTTTTCTACAGAGATTTTTTTTCGTTGCAGTGAACCTGTCTGCAAAAGAATTGTTAGAGTTATTAATGGATAAAGAGGACAAGGAATCAGAAAAGCACAAAAAAGCAAGACGTAAGTGTTCAAAGAAAGAACATGTTAAAGATAAAGGAGGGGACGAAAAGGAAGAAAAAATACAGCAAGAAAAACAACCCAAAAAACAGGAAGAATCTGGCAAATCAAACAAACAAGGTATTTTAACATATATTAAGAAAAAACATGTACATGAATAAAGTAAAATCATACATTTTGTCAAAAATTTTGTTAAAAATTGCTTTAAAAAATCAGTCATTGTTAATTTTTCAAAATTATCTTTTCAGAAGTGAAGGCACTTGTTTCAGAATACCAAGGACTAAAAGAACAAACCAGATGTAAAATTTGTTTGGAGGAAGACGCCACCGTTGTTTTCTTGCCCTGTGGTCACATGTGTACCTGTGTCAACTGTTCACCTGCCATGCGCAAGTGTCCGATTTGTAGAACGTTTGTTAAAGGAACAGTGAAAGCTATTTTAAGCTGAAGATACACCACAAAAATATCTGTAATGAATAGTAGCTTATTATATGTGCCAAAACGAATTCAGCATAATTTTTTACTTATTTATATTAGGTATCTTTTTATTCTGTGAATATATGGATACTAAATTATTGATAATGCTTTATTTGTTTTTACATATCAATATAAAAAATTATTATTTATTTTCCCAATGAAATTGCTTAGACTTAAGAATATGCTGTTTGAGAATGAGTATTAACAATGTTTGGAAAGAAACCGTTAAAGGTTTCTTTGACAGAAAAAATATTTACTTGTGTTTAAATGATGAATTTCAAATGAAACTGTACTGTATAAATTGCAATTATATTTAAAATATTTTCTCTAAAAATATTAAATGTTTACATTTTATTTTTCATTGTTTTATTTCTATTGTGCTATTGCATTTGTTGTTATTGTTGTTTTAATTGTTATTTCTTATTTTACAAATAAACCGGAGAGAAAATATATTTTTTGTTATCTAAGTATATTAAAGCATCTATATGTTACAACAATTTAATTTTTTTTTTTTAAATAGTTATGCACATTATACCACTTCTTGTTGAAATCTTTTCTTTATATGAAAATGTGACGAATTGTCTATAGTATTGCGCTATTACAAAGGGGTTTATTTGTTTGGTCCTTGTCCGTCTGGTTCTCCTTCTATGAACTTTTCACATTTCCAAATTCTCAACAATAAAAAAAAAAACAACCGGGTTCCCATAAAAGTTTGGTATAACTTATCCCTAGAGAAATTGGGATTCTAAATATTAAAACGAATAGCAAATGTCCATCCATATTGAAAAGAAACTTCTCTGAAAGCTTTCAAAAGTAGATTCTAAATTGTTCAAATCATGCCCCCAGGATGGGATGGGGATGGGTAGGACTACAAAGTGAATCAAACATTCGCATTGAAATAAATCGGATTTTTTTCCCAAAAACTTCTCAAGAGGCTCTAAAACCAGAAAAGTTAAAAAGGTGAAAGGATATTTAGGTAGTGTGCATTGGAAATGTAGTGTATGAGTTTTACAAATTCAGTCAATAAAATAGTTATTCATTTCCTTTATTTTCTTTTAGATACTTTAAGAGTCCAAAGGCACCGATATGTTTTGATGTTTTATACTATTTCTTAGGACATTATTTACACACAGTTTGCCCGATCGTGACAAGGAGGGCACGGCGCGTGTCTAACCATTTATTCCTAATCACACCTCTAACACCCAATCGCATCATCTCGGGCCTTTGCGTCAGAGGTCGGAAAAACAACCTCAAATTTATTAAGATCACCAGATGTTAAAAATTTATACATTTCCTGTTTATTCAAATATAGGATAGACGGAGTTAGAAGTCCATTCTATAGTATATTTTAGGTAATATCATTAAGTTGAATAAAGTTAAACTGCATATTCCACAGATAAAAGGTCTCCGTGCATTTATTTCTAAGATCGTAAAAGGGAGGGTTGTCATGGCGTCTACCATATACATTCGAGGTCGTTTTTCCGCTTGTCGGAAAGGCCCGAGAAGTTGCGATTGCTCTAACACCCCTACTATTGTTATTGTGATTTAGATTCAAAACACGTGGTTTTGGGACAACTTATTCAAAGGTTATAGGGTGGAACTGGTTTTATAAATAAAATTGGCAGAAGATAGGAAAAATGTTTTTCCGGACATTTCTGAAAGACTTTCTTAATTTTCAACAGTAAAGGGTGGCTACAGGGTGGGGGTTTAAAATAACAAACAATTATCAAAGACCTATGTATATAATAAACAAATGCTACGTATTTAAGTTTAATGTTTTATTCGAGTTGGCAGGTATTGTCCACAGTGGTCTACACAACAGTGGGGCAGCCGGCAAAATGGCATACCCCCAACATCAACATAAGCTGTGCCCTCCCTGACGGGAAAAGTAGCACGCTGGGTTGACCTCATTCGTGCTACGGACACATTTCAACACAAATTATCTTTTATAATTATATTAATTGGCTTTAGCTTTAAATTGTATAAGAATTAATTTTCAAAGTCAACGTCACATATATCAACATCAACCATCACATATATCAACATCAACCACAAAAAGTCAACAAAATCAACAGTTCAATGGTTAAATTGAAGGTGACGATTTCGCAAACACGACCACTGTGAAGTATAGTTTACTGTCTTTCCCCGAACTCCTCGAATGGATAATTCGCCAAATTGACCCTTGTCATGCATGGTATTCGGCCAGTGATCATTCCAAAGGTCCCAGAATACGGAAATTCCAAAAGTCCCAGAATACGGAAATAGCAGGCAATTCAGATCAGCATCGTTAGTCTCCTTCAACGAAATCTCTAATATCTGAAAAGACAAAAACAAAAACCCACAGCAGAAAAAGATTCTCAATAACATTTGCACAACTCTAATAAATTTGGTATAACCAAATGATGTAAAACAATGAAAAACGTTATTTAAACAAACAAAAGGAGAAAGGGTATATACTTAACACCTAGCTCAAGGGTTGAGGAGGGAGGGTATTTCATAAAACAAAAACATAAATCAGATACTTTCATCACCCACCTTTCACTTTCATTGATGCATAGAAAAGGGGAGATAACCCGTAAACCTAGTGACTAAGTACCGACACTGTATGGATGGATAAATAAATTCCGGCTTATCACATTTATTAGTTTTTTCCACAAAAAGGAGGTGAATGATGACATATAATAAAAGGATAGAGCTTTGATAACGGCGCATATTGTGAGATGAACTCAAATATGCGGTATTATCAAAGACCTATGTATATAATAAACAAATGCTACGTATTTAAGTTTAATGTTTTATTCGAGTTGGCAGGTATTGTCCACAGTGGTCTACACAACAGTGGGGCAGCCGGCAAAATGGCATACCCCCAACATCAACATAAGTTGTGCCCTCCCTGACGGGAAAAGTAGCACGCTGGGTTGACCTCATTCGTGCTACGGACACATTTCAACACAAATTATCTTTTATAATTATATTAATTGGCTTTAGCTTTAAATTGTATAAGATATAATTTGCAAAGTCAACGTCACATATATCAACATCAACCATCACATATATCAACATCAACCACAAAAAGTCAACAAAATCAACAGTTCAATGGTTAAATTGAAGGTGACGATTTCGCCACATGGGCACCGTAGGTGCCCACCGCCACCTGGTGGGGGTAGGCAACTTCAATTTAACCACCCACCATGGACTCCTAGCTTACTCAAAACCCTCAGCAACCCATCAATCATGAACATCACTCTCTCTCATTGCCAACCCACTGTAGAACTATCCTGCATTAAAATAATTCTGGTCTCCCTTCAAATTAATTGGGCCTAACGCCCCCCCCCCCTCCTGAATTTATATCTTTCAAGTTACTAGTATATTGCTTAGGGTCTCAGATTCCATTATTAATAGCCAGCTGGCAAGAGAGAATACTACCTGGACTAATGTAAGAAAATTATGTAGAAAATACGTTTTATTTAGATCCCCCCTTTTTATTTATTTGTTTATAAATTTGAATTTTATTTCTTATTTAATTATTTTTTAGGTGATAAAATACTTTCATGCAGAGATTAGAAACAAGATGAATGAGCACCTTTACTCTTTAACCTCCCCCCTTCCCTTTCAGCATGATTATGCTATTCCTGTATTGTTGACAATAATTTTAAAAGTGTTCACGTGCCCAATTTGTAAACTGCTGAACACGTTTTTTGATATTTGGTAAATTATGTATTTTGCCATTTTGAGGGAATGATGTTTTATATACATGTACCACTTATTTTGAAAGCGAACTCTTCAAAGCACCATTTAAAATTGATTAAATCTTGTATATAATAAGTACCTTTCAAACCAAGACACACAATGGAGGACTGTATTTGTATTTACAGCTCATTTGTAAATGTAGTTGGACTGCAGCAGACACTGAAGGCACACATGACTAAATCCTTTATTCTAAACCCCTTCCCAGCTGATGTTCTATCAAAAATGCATGATCTTTTCACACCTAAAGCTCCCCCCCCCCCCCACCCCGCAAAAATATGTTATGGAATAGGTTATTTAAATAATAGACTTCAAAATATTTTTAAGGCTGTAGAAAATGGATATATGATAGAGAGCATAAAAATTAATATGCTCAGTCAGTGGAAACCTAACCTATATCTAATACCCTAAAATGCTGGAGAATTTTATCTAATCTTAATACTATGAATCTTGTAACTCCTACACACATGTGGATTTGTATTTGTATCCCTTAGCTAACCTGCATTTGTACCCACTAGCTAATGCATGGATGTAAACTGCATGTACATATATATATGCACCGACTAATGCATCTTAATCCAATATGAGATAAATGTGTAAAGGAACATAAAATAATTATGCTACATGTAACTGCTCAGATGAGAGATAAACACCTATCATATTACATGCAAATGGCACCTGGGTTTGAACTGATATTTTCAATGGGAAAACGCCCCCTGAGATATGCATATGTGTCTTAATTTCCAACAGTAAGCACATACTATTAAAAAGAAAATATTGTAGGAAATGGTTTGGATTGTAACCTAGCCTGTGGAACAATATGTGTTAACATCCCCCCCCCCCCCATCCCCGCGCTGTTAGGTAGTTAGGTAATCTCGCCTTTAGTGCTTATTAGTGATAAAGAAAACTAGTTACCTAAACAATTTACCCTTTGCGAGTTTAAAAACTGTGAATATAGAATTTTAACTAAAGCAACTTTTATCTGTGTGAAATAGCAAATCTTAACAACTTAGAGACACAGCAGAAACCAACACTGATAAAAAGACCCAATTTGAACCTTATAAGTCTCATTATAGCCCGTTCTATTTTATTTATTTATTGATTTATTTATTATTGTTGCACGACCATTCATACAGCATATGCCATATTAGGAAAATACATAGAAAGTACCAGCACTGTGAGCTGTGTTCAAATGAGCCTGCATATTTATTGACTGTAGCACCTGAAGAACTCTGTGAATTGTCCCTCATTCCCAATGCCAAATTGAATGAGTAAAATTGGTCAAAGTTCAGGAAATTTGAGTTGCAATTCCTATTTTAAAGTTCACTTTCCCCAATGAGAAAGATAACTCTAAGGAATAAATGTTAATTATGTTAATTTCCTAATACTCTTGACAATTTATTTATTTCACAGTGCTTCAATTAGCCTATAAATTATTATTATTAAACTTCTTTTTATAGTCTTTTATTTGTAGAACTGTATTTCAATACCCAAAGTTCTCTTCTTGTATAAATATTAAACAAGTGACTAGACTCATGTTTTTAGAACATTGTCAGGAAATAAAAGCCCATGCTGAAATTAATCTCTGTGTAAATAATCAACATTTGTGAAATAATCTATATATAATAAATTAGTAAAACAAGATTACCTGATTTTTCACGTTAACTTATTGTCTTAAGATGGTACAAAACTTTTCATTTACTAAACACAACTTTATAAGATACAAGGCCTTTATGCTGTTAATGGGTGAGAAGACTTTAAGGAGGCTAGGGGGTCAACAATTATTAACCACCAGATATAATTTAAATTTTGGGATATGATATCTTAAGCTGTCAACTATTATTTGGCAAAGATAAATTTCATAAGTGTTAGCTTTAAAATTTGATCAGTTATATCTTTATTGAGCTCTTCTTCTAAAGGAGATCCAAATAGCCTAAAAATGGCCACAACCACCCAGCCCCTTTAAATGTATGTGTTTATATTGTGTTATCATCAAACCTTCTCAATTAAGGTAAAGGCGCTGTTAGAGAAATTCATGATTATGCTCATGTACACTGGAGACGGCTTCCTTCTTTTATTTCCTTTATGTATAATTTTAACTACCCCATTGAACAAAATGACAACACAGAATATATGCGAAACATGCCCTTCGCTCCATCTTACTTAATCTGAACCCTTTGATATATATTAACCAGCAAAATAGTGGCTAGCCTTGCTAGATATTACATGTAGTTAATTAAAATAAAATTTGGGGAATTCTATTTATATCAACTGTTACTAATGAACCATTGAGGTCCTAAATTACTATGCCCACATTGTTATTGTTCTTGTTGAATCTGAAGTTGCCCTCCCTATCAAGCCCCTTAAGAGAAGTGATATCCGAATAGGCGAGGATGCTGCTGGTCCTAATATAATATTATAATTATGTGGATTTGACAGACAATGTACAATTCAACTCTGGTGCATGTTACCTATGCCGGGTATGCCTCCCAGATTTTACAGCCTGAATTGTTGATTGTAATGCTTCCATCCAACTGAATTTTTTGACTCAAAATCTATTTACTTTTTTAGTCATCATTCATATTTACTTACCTTGAGTTTTGTCATATAGCATGTGTACAACTGTAAATATGTCTAAACAAATACACATCTTACTTGATGTTTCATTCATATCATAAAATGCATCATTGTAATGCTACATTCAAAAGCACCAAAACTTGTAATGTACTTTACTTCAAACTACTTTACTTCACAATTGATTACTGCCTTTGTCGCAACTGCATATCTTTCATGCCTCTCTTTGGACCCTTGTTAAAGTTGAATGGCCTTGAATGAAATTTATATACTTTAATTAGAGTTCTGTCCCTTTGTGAATCTAACTATAAATAACATTTCTAAAGATTTGTCAAACTTTTATTACTTCTCAATCTGTATTTTTATTTTTTATTCACTGTTTTTAGGACAAAAGGTAAACTGGTATGGCACAGCTAGGGTAACCCTATCCTTGAACATTTACTTATTTATTTTTTTAAAAAATCACTCAATATTTTAAATAAACTGATAAATGCACCAAACCCAAAGTTATAAAAAACATACTCATACTGTAAGAATTATAATTATGGATATTCCCATTTTTAAATCCCCTAAAGATAGGCTAAGGGATCTAAGTAACTAAATATAGGCCACCATGTGTACGGATGTTTATTGGCAAATGACCTTGAATAACATGGACCGAATAAAGTTGAAGTTCATACCTATTTTTACATTAGCTCATTTTGTTCATATATTATTTCACTTAGTAAGTTTTTATTCATTCAAAATCTGCTGATGAAGTTGGTTATTATTTTACCACATTGTAATCTAGTACCATGTGTCAGTGTTTAAAGCATGGACGGGTGGCAAATCGATCTGTTTCAATCCAATAAAATACTTGCCATCGAGCAATATCAATGTTAATAAGATAATCTGTTTTACTTCTTTGACTGAAACTTAACTTTAAAAACTGGAAATTATTATAAAATATTTCATAAAACAAAAACATAAATCAGATACTTTCATCACCCACCTTTCACTTTCATTGATGCATAGAAAAGGGGAGATAACCCGTAAACCTAGTGACTAAGTACCGACACTGTATGGATGGATAAATAAATTCCGGCTTATCACATTTATTAGTTTTTTCCACAAAAAGGAGGTGAATGATGACATATAATAAAAGGATAGAGCTTTGATAACGGCGCATATTGTGAGATGAACTCAAATATGCGGTAATATATCTTACGGCTATAATTAGAGCTCACTAGCGACCGATACGCTGGTAAAAAAAAAAAGTTTAATATCATCTACACTGACAAACCTTTGTTTGCCTTATATGGCTATTGTTATTAATTATTATTATTATTATTCTATGGAATGCAAAATAAATAATTTGTTCGTATGAACAAAATACAACAATAAGAAATTATGAAAGATGTTACGGGTGTTTTTAATTTGTTGTTAACTAGAAAAAATATTTTAATAAAATGTAGTTTGTGTCAAGTTCAGAACACCAGCGCTTTATAGGTAATGAAAACAAACAGCATCTCCTATGTATTTAAATGGACAAAATATTTTTACATAACTATACTCGTGATCACGTGTTTTGGCCAGGGAACCCCCCTGCCAATCGTATTCACTTGTAGCACAACAAAGGAATTAATAAAGACGCAGTATGACTTTGAGAAACCTAGACTTCCACCTTTTATATTTAACAAATGAATTGTTTGTCATTGTGAGCATGAAAATAATTTAATTTAAAAAATGCTTTTTATTCACTAAAGGGAATGGAAAAATTGTCTTTGGTCCTTTCCGATCGCCATAAGATTTTCCTTTTTTCAAGCGTAAAATTCCTGTAGTATTCGTATATTAGTAGCCTAAAATGCAATTCTCATTCAGCTGATTAGTCAGTTAAAGTTATGTTGGTGCCTCATTTGCTAATCTGACGCCAAAAATAAAATTCCGGTTCCATGCAAAAACATCTATCCAAAAAGATTTTTTTATGACTGCAGAAAATTGTATCATAGAGAATACTTATTTCAGTTTGAATGAATTCAAGAGAGTTCGATTGAAGTACATTTTTACAGATATTATAGGGTGGTAAAACTGAAACGCAACATAACTGTTCTGTTTACCATGTCTCCACGTGCTTGGCACTTCCTAGCCACATTTCCGTGAATAATTTACCCTATCTCGCTAACTCTCGCCAGAGCCACCGCTAGAGCTACTCTGAACTCATCGGGTTTTATACTTTGCAGAACAACGAGAAATTAAAGGTTTTGAACACATTAGTAGGGGTGTCTAATGTTTTCAGAGGTGCGTGTTTGCTCTGCTCATGACT
>NW_026921133.1:0-17862 GCF_032062105.1 Saccostrea cuccullata
GTTTTAGCATTAGGTAAGACAAAATCTTTCATATAACAAAAGCTTTTGAAAAAATAAAATTTTGACTTTCCATTCAATGCTCGATGCTTGCTGATTTTGACTCTTAATTATTTAGCTCATTAAAATTATTTGAATTAAAAATCTTGTTTTTCTTACCTGTGTGATCACAACAAAGGTTACTGAGGTAATTGGTAGAAATACAGGTATACAGTGTCAATACTGTCCATTGGTGACCAGACTGCATGCCGCATTGTTTATCAGCCATTATTGATCTTTTCAAGGGGAGAAACTCCTGAAATCAGAGAAATTTTAGTGAAAATGAGAGTTACCTGTCCCTCTTCCAATCTCACACAAGGAAATAATTTCACTATATAGCTTGAATTAAATTATTTAATTTATTAGACTCTCAGCAGAAAATTCATGAAAGAGAAAATAAAGATTAATGCTTAAACAAAAATTTGAGATCAGACAAAATATGCCTTATGTGGCTTTTAAGAGAGAAAATCGACAGTAAACATACCTACCCAGTAATGCACGTTGGATTCACATGTTGACAAACAGCCTACACATCATCAAGGAAGTTGCATCATGCGCACCTGAAAAAAGAGTTCCTTTTAATTCAGTGGGATAATTCTGCTAAAGAAATGATGTTCCTAGTACATGAGTCCAATTTTAATACTGTAGGCCTTAAACAAATTGCCAAAAATGAAAAAAGAAAAAAAGATCGTCTCTATATATATGGAACTTCAATTGACCAAGTTCATTTTGTTGCTACTTCCTTGCGTAAGACCTTTAAGGAATCACTGTCTAGTAAGTGTAGTATGCCAGGGCATCAACGATAGTGGGAAACATGGGATAATTTGCATAACAGGCTAAGCCCATTATGCATAAATTACCCCATGTTTCCCACTATCGTTGATGTCCCTGGCATACTATATTAACTAGACAGTGATTCCTTATATTTGCATTTCATTGTGAAATAAAATTGTAGACTTAGACTTTGAAAATGTAGACTAATGGATTTAAATTACATGAGGACTCCCATGCCAATTTCAATAGTCCTCGCCAAATCACGTCAAACACAAAGACAGCCGCACGAGATTTACATGCATATTATTTGGCCTCCTTAGCATCAGACACAGAGACAGATGCGCACGAGATTTGCATGCATAGCTCCTGACCTATCGACCTGGCTGCCTAATTTACATTCTGGCAGAATTATAAACAGTAAACTCCCCTAACTTTCAAAGAGTTATCACAGAGAAAAAAAATTAGAAATGGAAATATTTAAATATAGCCACAAAATTCAAAATGTAAGTCTTTGTGACCTACTTTTTAGTTGACAGTATCTGAAGACCCAGTTTGCTAGGTATTCCTAATATGTAAAATTTTAATACGTAATATCGCGACTACCATGATTGAGTACCTTCGCAGTTATCTAACTTACTATCGCTCTTTTGCGGGGGAGTCCAGAAAAGTCTACATTTCTGGGGGCAAATGACATTGTTTACAGTAGTGACAATCGAATGATTCGAACAATTTAATGCCGAAATCACGATGTTTTGCCAGATATTGAACTTCAAATAGTAGATCGTCAAATAAGGAAAGTTTAGAATATTTTATCTGCTTAAAAATGTGACGATTTTCAATGAAAATTTAACGAGAAGAGTCTGCTTAATAAAAATATCGTTAAAAATGTGACAATTTAGAATTGGCTCCTCTCAAAAATATATTAGGCTGGTTCAGCGTTTGTTAGCGAGGTATTCTACCAGGATTTTTTACTTATCTGTCCTTATAAATGCTACAATGATCGATCTTGCATTGTATTGAATAGCACATTGCCCCCACCCAACAGACGATTCCTACCTCCTTCGCGAAAGAGTTCCGCTAAGTTAAGTAATCGCGATATCAAGTATTCCCTACTGTGGCCCCATCCTACTCCTTAGGGTCATGATTTCATTGATTTGAACAAGAAAAATTTACCTACACTACCTGAGGATGTTTCCATATCAAAAGGATTAAACCATGGCTTTGCTTCTCTCAAAAAAAGATTTTACATTTTATATATATATATATATATTTATATATATATATTGCTGTGTAAGACTTTGATTCTCTATTGTGACAAACTTGAATCTGTACTGGATGATAATACTTCCATATCAAAATGACTGATCAAATCTTTGTTGTTCTTGATAAAAAGAAATTACAGGGTATTAATCCTATGTACAACTTTGATGTATTGTGGCCCACCCTAATCCCCGGGGTCATGATATGAACAAACTTGAATCTACACTATGTAATAAATGTTATACATAAGTTTAAACTTTTATGGGCCAATGAAGGGTTCTTGGGAAGATTTTTGAAAGATGGCTACAAATATACATATTTCTTTATGAACTCCCCTTTAAATAGTGTGCCATTATCTGAACAAATCTTATTTAAAATTCTTACACTGACAAGATAGCCCTATTTTTTCAATCAAACTGTTATCAGATAGACTGTTATGTGACAGAATGTGGCCTAACGTGTGCAAGTTGTGCTAATCTGTTTGCACGGTACGAACCATGTTAACCGTACTTACAGTTTGACATATCCAAGGCACTTCCGTCTGCTAACTTTTGGTCTTAGTCAAGTTGGTGGTGATGTTAATGGAGTAATTCACACACGATAAATCAAGAAACTCAAACAGAATAATTTACACTTGCATGAATAATCCCTACAATCTTCTACAGTTCTTGTTCTTACTTTCGATTTCATGCTCTTTTTAATGAAGCGTTTTACTGACTTGGATCATATCACGGTGTACACTATATTTCATGCCCCCCGTAATCGAACTGGGGGGGGATACAGGTTTTTTTTTTTTCTAATTTATACAGGTATCAAACCATTTACAAACTGCATTCTGTTTGATTTGTGTTTTATATTGTTATAAAATAAGACCTTCCGAAGTTGAAAATATAGATTTCGGAATTTACTTTAAAAAAATGAACTTACAATTAAATGCTCAGAAAGTTGAAAATGCGACATAAAGGGAATTATTTCTGTGATTCTTGTTTTAATTTGAATAGTAAAACCAAATATTTTCATGGCAGGAGGTGTTATAGCGAACTACTATACGTAAGGAAACAAACTGCACACTTCGATTTAAAAAAAAAAAGGTGTTTCCGTATTTTGCGTGAAAATAAAAAAAACCTAAGCTGGGCAAAGTTTCTAAAAACAGGGGCCCATATATTGCCGGGCGGATCCAAGGGGGTCGGTGGTTGGAACCCCACTCACCCCCTTTATCTTTATTTTTGTACACAGAGAGAGAAGGAAAGAGAAAGATTTTTCTGTAATAAAGATATTTATACGTCTAATAATTTGAAGAAAAAACTCTGTCCTTTCTGTTCGCTAGATGGTACGTATGGTAAACCAAGAAAAGTTGGTACGGAAAACAGAATTCAAGCACTCACGAAAGTGAAATTGAAAAACATAAGACCAAGTTCAAACACAGGATGAAAATCCACCATTCAGTCGACTGAATGGTGGCCGAATGGCCACTGAATGGTCACTGAAAGGTCACTGAAAAGACCCTTTCCCTTAACCTTTCCGTGATCATTCAGTTAACATTCAGTCGACTGAATGGCACATACATTTCAGTGACCTTTCCGTGATCATTCAGTTGAATCTTTTTATTGAATAATCGGCTTATTTTTTTACATAATTTTTTTATTTCACTTTTTTCTGGTATAATAGCATTAAATGTATCTAATTCCGATTAAAAAAAAAAGGGGGGGGGGGAATTAATACAAGAAAAAAAATTGCTCCCACGCCCAGAAACGAACCTTGGTCCCCTACTTAGGTGTTCGCGACCTTATCGATTACGCTACGACTTCTTGTTGAGAAATGAGGATTTAAAATCAATTCATTTATAAGAAATGGATGCAAACAAAAGATTCACCTGTTGTATGGAGGAACTGCGATGTGTATATATCTTGTATATCTTTTGTATATTCTATGTTAGTTGTGCGGATTTCAAACATTAATTAATTACACATCTCCCATAGGGATGATTGTAGAAACAAACCTATTCCTGTGTCAAAGATTTAAGATCGTTGTAAATTCTCTATCTAGAAACTAAGTAGAATGATTTTATTAAATCAATATCATTTAGAAAGCTAAAATCTACTATATTTTTTTTCTACAAGAGGCATTGTATAAATGATTTATCCTATTCACAAAAATGATTTTAAAATGAAGTTTTTCAGACTATAAAAGATCCTGCAGTTTTGACAATTAATAAAAATATAAGAGTTCTTCTGTCTCATTATTCAAAACTAGATATTTCCGTAAAAAAAAAACATCTATAAGCACTAAAAAATGTGTTATACGGCATTTATTTAAATAATTCGACTATCAGATCTAGATCATCATTAATTTTTATCACTTGAAGAGGTTTTGGTCTCTAAATCTAATTAGAAAATTGAAAGTAATTTTGAATACGTATCATTTATTTTATTAAAATATTTAAACATATTTTTAAGGTACCGGAATTTAATCACGAAAACCAAAAAAAAAAAAAAAAAAAAATTAATATTAATATTGAATAATAAATCTTTTTAAAAATATTTCTTCATTTTTATGGAAAAATATCTGATCATATATTATGCTTTTAAAAAATCGCTAAATGGAGACTAAAATGTCTCTGAAAGTCGACGGAAAGGTCACTGAAAGACGACAGAAAGGTCATTGAAAGTTTACAGAGAGGTTACTGAGAGTCGACGGAAAGGTCACTGAAAGTTGACGGAAAGGTCACTGAAAGTTGACGGCAATGTGGCCACTGAATGATGACTGAAAGGTCACTTAAATATATGTGCCATGCAGTGGCTGAATGGCTTCTGAAAAGTTATTGAAAGCCTACTTTCAGTTTTAAAGGTCTTGTTTCTTCCTGTGTATGCCACAGAGTCTGACACATATGTTTCATATTTAGATATTTTTACTTACAAAAGATGTTCACAAGCTAGTTCTACAACAACTCAGAGGTGGTAGAGAAAGGGTGAATGAAATATGGATTACCAACTTTTGTCCTTCATAAGATCATGTATATTAATATCTAATGTATGATGACATGATACCAAAAACGATATGGAGAAAATGAAACTCAAAGTCCATAAAAGAATAGGAGCACAGCAAACACGGACCTCCGAAAACATCAAAGGTGGGATTAGGTGATATTTGGGAATAAGCACCCCTGCCGACCGGTCACAACCGATGTGTGCTTCTTGTATTGATCGCGAAATAACAGAAAAACTCGCCGGTCAACTCAGTGTATTAACGTAAGGCTAACATTGAGTAGGAAAACGTCAGTCAGTATATATTTGACTACATGTTTAATTGTATTTGCTTACAAGGTCATTGTATCGACCATAAATTTTACAAAATGAGGACTCACGAGACTGCTGATATTCTTGTTTCGTCAACTTGCTTGTCAATAACCTACTTCGTTTTAAAATTTGTTTTTAGGCAGATTATGTTTTTGCGTATCAAATCAACTGATATCTATAAACTCTGTATGCAAAAAATGAAGGTATTTTGCTGCATTAGTTACAGAAGTTGAAGATAAAGTCATCACATTTATCATAGCGCTGGTTTTTAGATTACCTTTACCTTAATATTTCTTTTTTATTTTAGTCAACATGTTTTATTCCTTATTATACATGCGACAAATGGTCTACATGTATCCTCAGACCTATTGAAATTTAATATAAATGGGATCCAAATTGGCGCAGAAAAAATTCTTGAACTCTTTGATTAATAGGAATAAAATTATAAGGCAAGAAGGCGTGAACGTTAAAGGAAGAGTTCCGTGATTTCTTTTTGATGTAGGCCTTAGAAATACAGAAATGGGCTGTAGACGTCGCCCTTTAGATTTTCTCATTTGGAAACGCTACCACTTGTCGGCAGAGAGTTGCAATATATTTTCTACCTATGCACAACACCTAGGGCCATTGAGCAGCGAGGGATATTTTTATACCAGCACATACTGCGACACGGGACTTCAGTTTATACTATCTCATCCGATGAACCGATCTCTACTTTTTGAAAGTAGGATTCGTACCCACGATGTTTGGATTATATCATGAATCCACGACTCTATAGAAGATCCTCTTACAAATACACCATATCTTCCTTCAGTTTTATGACTGTGATGGCAACTAGAAAGAGAACCTTGTAGAAAATTGCAATTTTCAAACATAAAAGATTTTTGGTTTAGAATTGAATACTTGAATTGAAGTAGAAGGTTATGTTTTCTTTCCGAAAGAGAAATTTGCGAATCTCGATTGCATTGCTACAGCCTGCATTTAAGACCTTATGTGCAGAGAGAAAACCTTGCATTAATGTACCTAAGCAAACATTGATTGATTTATTGATTGTATATTGTTCAACTCCCCTTTGAGAATTTTTCACTCATATGGAGACGCCACCACTTGTGTCCGGTGTAAATCTGCAAATTTTGCCCTACAATCGGCATTCATGATCAGGTCCATTAAGCAGGGGGGGATCTTTTTCTTGACAGCACTTACTGCGACACGGGGTCTCTGTTTATAGGGTCTCATCCAAAGTCTTGTTTCATCATCTTGCTTGTCAATATTTTGTCTAGTTTAAGAAATTACTCATACGTAGAGCATGCTCTTGCGTATAGAATCAACTGAATACAAGAACTCCTTATGCAGGTGATGAAGGTATATTGCTGCATAAGTAAGGAAAGTTGACGATAGAAACGCTAAAGTCATCATATTTATCATAGAGCGTGGTTGTTTGATTATCATTAACGTTTTCTTAAAAGTAAAATACCCAAATACATGTATGAAACAGATCTTTTATCTCAAGCTCACCGGGATATATCGTATCAACATAAGAATGGTAATTAACATTGTTAATTGACAATACTTCGTCGATATATCTAAATGTTGAGTTGAAGGAAACAACAAGTGTTTATTTCTTTTTATCATCTGATTTTGCGCAAATGCTGATTCATATGAATACTATAAAAGATCTGCTAATAACGGGGCGGAATTGGCACCCATGGGAATTCCAATAGATTGTTTGAAGACCTAGTCTTAGAAAGCAAAAGAGAAATTATTAATCAAAAACTCAAACATCTTTTTTGTTGACTTCAGAGTGCTTATGTTTCCAATAAGAATGTGTTTTTGAGAAACACATTTTGCATATGACCTATAACAAGGTTAGTAAATTTACGAGTTTCATTTTTATTTAAAAAAGCACCTGTTAATGATATCGAGAAGTCTGGAATTCAATTTATCGTGAGAAATGGTTGTGTACATGCATGAAGTTTAAAAGTCAAAAGTTTTTAAATAGTATAAGCTGTTTATTTTTCTGAAATTTCTTATCTATCAACATCTGATTTATTTCACTTTACACCATTTCTTGACTTTTGTTCTTGCACAGTACTTTTAAAGTTTCTCCTTCGCTGCTGTTAATAGGTTAGCGAGGAGTGAAGCAAGATACATGGATGAATATTTACTGGAACCCTCTATGTATCTTTGTTTGTAATAAAGTTTTTTGCTGTTTTCATTTAATCAATGCAAGATAACCTATGAAGCAATTAATTTTTCGTTAATAGAGTCTACATTCTCGATCCTAACTAAGTGCAACAGAGAAGATTCTATTATCCTCTTCAAAGTTTCATAGATTGACTGTGACTAATCGCAATTTTGTTTTGAAAACCCAAAGCCTGGCTAGTTAATTTCTTCTGTTTTTATAAACTTTGGAGCTTTTCCAAATGGACATTCTGTTGTAAATATTTTTTGTCACCCACCTTAAAGTTTTGAAGGTTGTAATCAATCGTTGTTGGGAATGCTTTAATTTCTTGCAAGATGCTGTTGATGCTGCTTTAAAAAATGTGACGTCAGGGGTTGAATACCAAAGTGCTTGAAATGTCTTCTTTGATATTCTGTAGGGTTTCAGTTCTCCGTTTGATTTCATTTTCTGTTTTCTCAACTGATTCTATGGCCAATTTTTCCTCATCACCGTATTCTCTTCCATCAATGTAACATGCTATATTATTGATTTTTTGGGGTCTTTTATTATACCCCCCGCTTGAAAAGCGGGAGGGTATATAGTAATCGTTAATTCCGTCCGTCCGTCCGTCTGTACGTCCGTCCGTCCGTCCGTCCGTCCGTCCGTCTGTTACGCTTTGGGGTACCCATCTCTTATCCGCAACTCCTCTCATACCACTGACTGAAATTTGATGAAACTTTCACAGAATCTTTATTACATATTGCCATTGTGCACCTTCTTTTTTACTTTTTGATTTGACACATATTTTGGGTTTTCCGGCCACAGGAAAACATGGACTTTTTCACCAGTTATAACCATATGGGAGGCGGGGGGTATCATTTAGTGAGCTCATCGCTCACAGTACCTCTAGTTTGTTTCCTAACTTCATCAGTTCTTTTTGATATTTCTGATTTCTTGATGTTCTCATCAGATAATAATTCTCTATATTTCGGCATAAGCTCCCCTTCTATGTACTCCTTTTTGTCTTCAAGTTTGCATCTAATTTCATTGTACACAGTTGCTAGTTCTTCCATTTTATGTCCATTGTGGGATTCTATGTGGCATTTAGTGGTGATAGGCTCGTTGCAAAGACAGCAATACCACTCCAATGTCTTTAATGCGTGCCTCCTACAGAATAGTAAACACAGTTCCCCCTCCATATTTTTGTTAACGTGTGTAATTTCGTGATTTGTTGTTAATTTTTCTGGACTCGTAATCTATTTTGTACTCCTAACAAAGATGACCTGGACATGTTTTGCATATAAATTGTGATGGATTTTTCTCACAGTTTTCACGTTTAACGAAGGGTTTACCATGTTGAGATAAATATGTACTTGCTGCCATTTTCTGGCTCCTATACAAACAGTAGAATATACAGTATAAGAAATTACTTCTATGATACTTTTAAACCAATCTAAATCTTCAAACAACGTTTTAAGATGTTAAAGTTAAATTAACAATGCTAAGAAAATTATATTTATTCTCTGATAAAAATACCAACTTTTTTTCTCTATATAGAAGATGATGCTAATTAATTTTGAAATGAATTCGTGTAATTAATTAGGTTTTTTCTATGGTGCTACTCCACGATGTTTTTGTCAATCCCTCGGAATGCACGTGAGCGTGAACAAATAATATATAATTTAGGCTTTCATATTCGGGAAATTGCTTTGTTTAGAGATTAAACTAGTATACAACATGTACTACACGATAGTATTATTTAGAGAAGATTTAAAATCAATGTCTGATAATTTATGTATTCTGACTACGATGTCCTAGTTAGCGGAAACATGCTACACTACAAATCACCTTACGGAATTTTAATCATCAGTTGTATGAGGAAGGGAATAACTTGTTGGAATATAAAATTCAACATGTCATAATTTTCAATTTCAACAGAGAAGACGAATACGTCCTCATTACCGTATAAAGACTCAAGAAATCGAGATAAATCTAGCTTAAGAAAACATATTTGAACTTTGTTAATACATACATGTATATTAATTCAATTGACGAAAGAATTTCGCAGTTTATAAAGCGTAAACTGTTCCAACCAAGTTTATACCGTATAAAATGGGTAGCTTTTAAGTTCATTCATTATAATTTAATTTTCATTCATTTGGTGGAAGAAAGATGAATATCCTTAAAAGTGACATCAATTTGTACAAAATTTGAGTGTAATGTCAGGCAGATTCAAAGGTTTTAACGCAAAACATTGTGAGGTAGGCATCCCATTTGATACAATCTAAAGTAAATTTTTATCCATTCAAATACAGCATTACAACTAGAATTAATGTATTATTACATAAAGTTGCAAATTTGATGTTGACCATTCCTAAAAGGGGAACTGCTCATTTTGAAAGTTTATTTGGTGTCAGACATCATATGTCCTTCGCTGCAGTAATTTATTTTCTCAAGTAACATACTCTTGATTTAAAATTGTTATTAAGTTGTTAATTTTTACACAAAAAAATCATCTCAGAAATGTCTTTTTTTTGTACTAACAATCACACAGCAAACATTCAATAACGTTACGCTTACCTGTTCACAACACGTTACCATTCTGTTGCAGAGCAACAAAGTAATAACAAAACGAAAGTAAATTAAGAGAATATTTGGTTTCACAAGTTTAATTAGACGCTGAATAAAAATAAAACGCATTTAATTTGATGCGATTGGAGTTTTTAAATGCACTGTGGAAAAAATATTTAAAAGATGCTTACTTTTGTGTCCTTCCTTTGATTAACGAATTTAAATTGACCTATTTACTACTACAATGGATTTGTATTAATTTAAAATCATATAAAATCGTCACAAGGACATACCTTTTCTTTTGCTTTTCTATCGTGCGATCTCTAACAAATTTTCAATTGAATCCCAAATATCATACTAACCTGCCATTAAATTTGTTTTATTTATCACTCTCGTTTTCTTAGAAATCAATATTCCTATGTTATTAGGTATTGCTATTGAAGGGGTTTTAAGATTTTTGCAGTTTGAAGAAAAAGTTTATGTGAATAGATGCATAATAAGATTTATTTCGATGTTATACTGAAAGCACTCGGAGACGTTTTTAATAGGCTAGGCAGACAGAAATTTGACAAAAGGTTCTGTGTACAAGCGGACAAGAAATAAAGACGGATATTCACATTGGTTTATTAACTTTACACTTCGTTGAGAATAAAGTGCAGATATGGTGCGTCTAAAACTGGTAACGCTGGACAAAATTATTCTAAATCTTCTAGAAATTTTTCAGCTAACAGTTTTTATATTTGTTGAACTACAGAAAAAAATCGTATTTAAGATAAGTTTAAAATGTATATAGCATACAAAAACACACTTGTACAAATAAAAAAAAATATGACTATTGATGTTTTTTTTTTATGAGTGTGAGGAAAAAAGAAAAGGCAGACTAAAACGATTTAAAGAAAGGCTTGGCAGGTTTTACATTTTAACATAGTTCGATAGTCATTATAATTACGAGTAAAATGATATACAGCACAGCTACCATCTCTTTAGCTGATTAGAGATATTACTAAAAATAGCTTAGTTTACACCTGTGAGCTCGCACTGAAAATCGCTGTATACCGGAAGTGACGTGTGTGACGTCACAAGTGTGACTTGCAGAATAAGTATATATGTATATTAGTTATATAATCATCAACACCCTCACCTTTGGCGCAAAACTCAGAGGTTTGAAAACTGCAAGACGCAATAAAATGTGAAGATAATAAGCTGTGGTCATTTTCAAAACTAATTTGATGTCCTGTTTTCATTGCCTACGCGTCTTGTAAAATTTTAAAATCAAACGCATGCAGGCAGTACGTTAGTTTCATTTTTTAATTACTAATTTTATTTCTGGCAAAAACAATATACTTCCGTACTACATGTATAAATATTGCAACTAAATGGTTTGATTACCTCCCCCCACCCCCTTACCCACTCCCAATTTTTTTGACTGCGCAAGTTTTTTCTATCACTACGGAAAGGGAGGCCCGGCTTTCAAAGATTAATTCCGATTTTTTTTCTTTATTCTCTCTTAATTTTTTTTCGATCAGTGTTGCTTCTCCATTTTCGTTTTTACACATTTAATTTACTAAAGGTTTCTTTTTTTTTTTTTAGTTCGACCATAACCTTTAAAGCGCTGGTACAAGCACCACAACCCCCCTTCTAAAAAAAAAAGGATGGGTCATATATTTGATCAATTAAATTGTAATGAAGTGCCGGATCATTGTTTTGCAGTTCACATCATCGGTAAAGTGCATGTTGTAGTTAAAAAAATTTTTTCCAAATCTCATTATTTCCGTTTTCTTTTTCAATCATTGATGTTATTATCAGAAGATCATAATAATTTGACATTTGGAAGCTGTTCACCCCTTTCTTAGTGTTGCCGTAACGGCGTAACCCTATCTTATTTACTCTGCGATTGTATTTAATCACTGCTATAATTTACGCTTGTGAAATAATATTGTCTGTTGAAATTCTTTTTTTATCTCTGTAAAATAACCTTTTATAAAGCCATTTCATATAAGCATATGATTTAAATTTTTTTTTTCAATCAGGAATGAAAGAAATTTCGACATTTTTATTTTAAGATTTACCCAACCTGTCATAACCTGACTATAAAAATAAAAAGAAAGAAAAGTTAAATAGGATTTTTAAAAAAAAATTAACTACGTTTTTAAATAAAATCCTACAATTGTCATTAATTTGTGACTTTATTAAGTAAAGTCTATTGGGGGGAGGGGGGGGGTGTTTGGCGTATACATATCACTCGTGGCTTCTTGCATGGCTCGTATTCCTATTTGAATGGGGTGTAGCGGAGTAAACCGAGATGCCGGTTGTGCACATTATGCCAAAATGATCTTTCTATCACAAATAATTGAAGTTTTTGCGTACAGTCACATGCTGAAATTTCTACAGTGTGCATTGTTTGGATTTTCAGGGGCGACGTCCATTTCACACCGTCACACCGTCTCTAGTTCTATACATCAATTGTCTTGTTCTCATTGACACTGAATACGAATTTAATTGATTATTTAATTTACATAAATGTAACTGTGTATCAACTTTTAAATTACAGTAATGTTTAGATTGGACATCTATAAGGAAGAATGTCGATCATCGGGACCCTTGACTTGTTCAATATTGAATAAAATATTGCATGAAACAATGTACAAACACGTGAATAATGTGAGACATAAAACCAGATTATATATATATATCAAATATATTTTAACAATTTTAGTAAACTCACTAAGCTCTGAAAGTCGAATTTAACATCTGACTTTTAATTGGATGTGTTGCATCAAGCCTAGATATATATGTAACCTTGAAGAAATTAAATTCCTCGATATTTTAACAAGAGAATTAAAACATTTTTTTTCTTTTCACAAAATTGTAAAACATGCAAATTTTATGTTGTAAAATCAATTTATACAACTGCAAGCAAGGAAGTAAAGTACGTGCCTTTGTTCTAAATTAATTTTTAAAAGTCATGCATCTAGTTTTACTTGAGGGGGTGGAGTCATCTGTTAAAAAAATAATTGCAAAACATTAAAATAATGACAATGAAAAAATATTCTAAAACTTAAAACGTATAGAAAAAAGAGTGGGCTCCCACAGCAAATGAAAAAAATGAACGCAAAATTAAAATCAGTAGGGACTAACATTATTCATGCTATCAGCTGTTTAGGCATTTATATGTTTAAGTTTTTTATTTGGTTTGGGGGGGGGGGGTAAATAGGTAATGTGTCGAATTATGTTTTTATTAAATATATATTTTTGAACTAATGATTTAAAATGCTACTTGTGAATATTTTCTATCGTTTTACTCACATACCAATCAATAGTATGCAAACGATTTGCTTCATCAGGTTCTGCATCGTTTGTGGTCGATTCTTCTTCGTCTGACGGTTTACTAACCTAGGGCTCAAAACGAGAGGGTTCTACTCCCACTTTTTCTGTATTTTTCCATAGCAATGAATCCTCATCAAAACATGAGGACCCACAAGAAAGTTTTAACGATTTCTTCCTCTAATGGACAATCAGAATTATCAGAAACAGCGTTTTCTGTCTATCACTTGAGGGAAGCGAGACACACTTGTGACGTCATTTAACTTGATTGCATGTAAACCGGAAGTGACATTGTCAAGGATTGTCGATCGTTTTCACAGGTGCAAATGCAGACGTTCAACACAGATTATCTTTGAAACGGCGGCACCGATTTTAGTCGGATTTTCGCCAAAATGTTATTTGAAGCAGGTTTGTTGAAATACGTTGATGAGTAAAAGTACCGTGGCCTATCTTTAATGTCGCAAACTTTCTGGCAGGAAGAGGATATTTCATCGCTTTCTCTACAGAAACTAGAGAAACTGTGAGCAATGAGCTCACTGAATGATACCCCAGCCTCCCATATGGTTATAAATTCCATGTTTTGCTGTGGCCAGGAAACCCAAAATATGTCTCGGATCAAAAAGTAAAACAGCAGGTGCACAATGGCAATATGGAATAAAGATTCTGTGAAAATATCATTAAATTTCACTCAGTGGTAAAAGAGGAGTTGTGGATAAGAGATGGGTACCCCAAAGCGTAACAGACAGACGGACGGGTGGATGGACAGACAGACGGACATTCCGATTACAGCATGCTCTCTCACTTTTGAAGCTAGGGGTATAAAAATGCATTTTAGAAACGAAAGAAATGCTGACTCTAAACACGGTTGTAAAAATCAAATTCAACCTTTTAAGATGCCGCATTTCATTTAATTAGAAGAAAACAAGCCATGCGCTTTTATTTGATTGAAAAATTTGAACATATTTTGACAAAGAATTTTCTGACATATGTTTTTACCTTAAGTCGCCATTGGGTCACCATTTAGATAAAATTACGGGTGCTAAATGTCAATTAAGCTACCATACAACCACATTTACGATCAAGCTACAATTAAGTTACCATTACGCAGTAAATAAGACTGTTTTTATTGGCGAAAAGATAATCTTATGTTTTTATAAGATTTAGCGTAAATCATAAATGTCGAGTTTTCACATTTCTGAATTTTGGAAAAATATTGAAAAAGAATGATTTTAATGAAGTTTAGGATTTCAATATAGATAAAAATATTTATAAAATTCCGATGCCACTTGAAGGAATGGGGTTTCCTGTCTTTAGGACCTCTTACATTTATTGATCTTATGTCCCCATTGTAACTATATTTACGTAAATATAAGATTACTTATGGATATCTGCCTGGGTGGTGCTCAGTTTGATACAAGAACACACAGCTTATAGTTGAGGAATTGGAATAGTCATTTATTGAATAATTCAATAAAAAGAATTATGCAAAAAAACATATAAAACAGCTAGAAATACACAAACTAAAAGCACAACAACATAATTCAATAGAAAGAGTTTTGGCTTGTTAAACATTCTAAAAATACCTCAACTCTAATTATCGAATATGAAAAAGTCATGCACACAGTATTGAGATTAGAAAAAAACTAAAGTAATAAGACAAGATTGAAATGAGAATTCTCTCTATAACTATTAGTAAATCTTCGAAAGGTCCTATATTAGTTGCCCGAGGAAAAAAAACCGCAAGTATGTACATCAGTGAAATACGTAATTTAATGTGAGACTCACTAAACTTTGTTTTAGCAGAAATGAAGTATGACGCTGCTTTTGTCACTTGTCGTTGTCATCCGTGCACAATAAAGCGACACAAAACATCAAACACCATCTTATAGTTTGTGTTTTGTAATTATTGAAACTGTATATATGTTAAGTGAAAATTTAAGAACAAAGTGATGATTATTTTTATTCTTGAAAACTTGTCTACAGTTAAACGGACAACTCTCGTACGTCCCGGGCTGAAGCACATTCAAAAACATTTCTTTATATGCTAGTAATCAAATGTTCCTTATTCTTTTAATCTATTTATTGGACACCACCATTGTACATCGGCACATACTAATGGATTCAACAAACAACAACCTACAAAAATCATTTTTCAAGTAAGCTTATCAGTTATGTCAAAGGTTTTTTTTTCTTCTAACAAAGTACTTTTTTCAGAAAGGTAAATATGAAATATTAATAATTGGTGGGTTTTGTTGTCAACATTAGGGGTTTTCTTCATGAAACATGTGTGTAGATATCGAACAGTATTCGTGATCAAATGTCCATTAAGCATTTAATATATTGCAATACTGTAATCTTCACTGATCGTAACTAGAACAGTAATGTACATTTTTTTTCAATAAAAAGTTTAAAAAGTTTTTCAAAAAAGAAATACTTAAGATAATTGTACGTGGTTCTGTAGTGTATTGTAGTGTAGTGTAGTGTAGTGTAGTGTAGTGCAGTGTAGTGTAGTGTAGTGTAGTGTAGTGTTATACATTTAAATGTATAACACAATGTATTACTACGGAAACTAAATTTTTTTAAACGCCAATTTAGAAATGTTCTTTAATTGTTCATAGTTTTTTTTAGAATGCTCCTCTAATTTATATCTTGAAGTAACATATAATTAAATAAATTTTGGCCATTCATAAAAAGTATCAACACTGTTGTTCTATATATACAAATCCCACTATTCTATTTATATTTTAAAAATCAGTTCAATTTTTCTATTCACGGACATTCTTTACATTCATAGGAAATTATCAATAGTATTGTTCAAAATGAGTTTTGACAATTTCTACTTATATATAACATATCTATAGGTTAGAATTGTTGTCAAAATCATTTATTTTAATTATTTGTACTATGAGAAAAAGAATTACACATGTGTCTGCCATTTTCAAACATAATTGTCATTCTTGATAATATCAACTTTTAATATCTACACATCTGTAAACCAAAAGGATATTTTATTGAAATATTATACACAATCACCCATAAAAATATCGAATTGCGCTGGATTCAGATTATCACCTAGTTTCATTCCTCTATTTCTTAAAAAATCTTCACTCATTTGATTGGCTTTTTACCTGAGTAATTAGAGCATGTATACTATTACAAAAAAATCAGAAAATTACCACAATCCCATTTTTGATTATTTAATGTAAATGAATAATATCCACTATTGTTTAAGGATAAGCATAATAAATAGACATTCTTAGCGTGGAAAAGGTTAACTGCTCTACACTTCCTCATACGTTGTGGTGATAAACATCCATTATTTTAATACCCTTTACATAGTTCCTGTATGAATTCTGTAACAAAAATTAATATGATTTCCAAAATATGTACCGTAAATTGGAAATTTTTACTGTAGATAAATTTTTAGCAAATTTGCGCGTGCATTGCATTCGCAAAAATATTTTTCTTAAAAATAAATCAACATGTGAAGAATTTTTTCCTCAGAACTCATGTCTTTTTTTAACTCCGTGAAAAGGTATCGGTAAGCACTGGTCATTTTTAAAAGAAACCTGTTTACACTAGTCTGCTATATAACTACAAGTTAATTACCCGTGCGTGTAAATTGCCCTCATTATATGCAATATTGTCCGATGATTTGACCAGCACTGAGGCGGTATGCCCCCTTTTATTAATTATTTTCATCAATTAATTTGCCAATAAAGAGAGAACTGTCATTTTATCTAACCGTGTATCAATACGAGCGATAACTCAAACTCAGTGCATTTACTAGAAAGTTCCAAATGTAAACGCGGCGTGTAAATTTTAGGTGAGAAAAAAAAAAAAAAAAAAACAAACGTTGAGAAAATAAGATATTTTTTTCTTCATTTGGATTATACTTTCGGTTAAAAGGCATACATAACCTCTAAAATGTTTGTTATAGTTGATTTAGAAATTATTTTCAGTGCAAATCCTTTTGGATTTTTATCAAAATTGTTTCGGAGCGATTTTGCAATTTCTTGCCACGTTGCTAGTATATTGGTGGTATTCTAACTGGGCATATTATTTGAAACATAACCTGATATGAAAATCTTCAGTGATTTTTATTTTTAGCACCATTGACAATTCGCAAAAATTTGAAGCGTAAAAATTAATCAACAGCTTTTTGACCCGAATTCGCAAAAATAAATCGACGTAAAAATTTCCAGATTTACGGTATACTTTGAAAGGATCTTATACCCCCTCCTCAACACACACACGTACTAAATAAATAGCTATTTGCTTCGAGAATCTGAAAAAAGTATCAGTAATACCGGTTTTAAGTATTTAACCCTAATTTAATAAAAAAGAAATGTTTACAAAATATAAATATATACCAATGTATTGTTCATTAAGGACAGAGGAACTGAAATTTATATGGGTTTTTTAGACACATACTATAGTTAA